>NW_005803621.1:0-31511 GCF_000240725.1 Microchloropsis gaditana
CTGGCGGCTGTCTCGACGACCGGGGCCTGTACCAGCTCCACCATCATTCCCACCGCCCCTCCTCCCCCCCTTCTTCGCCCCCTTCCTCCTCTGAACTCCTAAATCCCACCTTAGCACGCGCCTCGCGCGTTGCCGCCGGCTTTGGGTGGGGTCTTATTGGCTGGATCGTGGCCAGGCCCGGAGGGAGGGAGGGAGGGAGGGAGGGAGGGCGGGAAGGAGGGAGGGACGACGGGGAGGAAGCCGAATTTTGAATGCCAGGAAGTTGTGATAGCGGCACGCTTGCAGGTATGAAGTGGATGGGCCCCAAGGAAGGGAGGGAGGGAGGGAGGGAGGAAGGGAGGGAAGGAGGGAAGGAGGGAAGGAGGGAGGGAGGGAAGGAGGGAGGGAGGGTAGATGAGGAGTCTTTATGGAACGACCCAAAGATGGCGAGGGACACGAAATGGGCTACAGAGGAAAGGAGCGCAGCCCGACGATGATGTTCCATGAAACATAAAGATAGATAGATATATAGATAGGTAGGTAGGTAGGTAGGTAGGGAGTCGATGTTGTTCAATGATTCATATAGATAGGTAGATAGACAGACAGAAAGGTAGGTAGTCGATGATGATCCATGTAAATATCACCCCACAGATCGAAAGCATGAAAGCCTCCGTGTCCTCCTCCCCGCCCTCCCTCGGCTCCGCCTTCCTGACCCTGGCTGTCAACACCTCCGCAGCCTTCGATACACAGCATCCTGTCGAGGCATTTCAGGTCTCACCACAGGGAGTGCAGATGGTCTGGGATGGATTGATTCAGGACGGAGGGGGCGGGGGCTTTGCTGTCCACGACGAGGTTAGGGGGTGGGGAGGGAGAGAGGGAGGAAGGGAGGAAGGGAGGGACAACGGAAGGGAGGAGGAAGGGGGGGAGGGAGGGGGGCAACGCAGACTGACGACGGGAGAGAGGGAGTCCTGTGGTGACATTACGTCATTTTTTCCGTGTATGTCCCCCTCATTCGTATCCCTCCTTGCGACTCCAGCGACGTCTTTGTCTCGGGGAAAACACGGCGGGAGGTAGATGCGGCCCTCTTCACCCTCCCTCTAGCCATCACCCCTGACTCCACCCCGTCCTCCCTGCCGCCCTCCATCGCATCCTCCATTGTGCGAAACGCCTTGCCGGCTCTGAAGGACGACGAGGATCTTCGAGCGGCCCTCCTGGGGCGAGAAAGAGGGAATAGGTAGGATAGGAAGGCAGACGGGAGGGGCAGCGAGGAAGGAGGGAGGGAGGGCGATCGCATCTGAGATTTTATTTCCTTGCCTTTGGTCCACACAGATGGCTGGAGACGCGCGACAAGAAGCTTCTGAGCAAGCTAGCGGACTTCCATCTTCTAATCTACCTATCCAAGTACGTGAAGCTCCCTGTCTCTCGTCCCCCTGTTCCTCTACCTCTACTCGCTTCCCTTCTTTTCACTACGTTCTTCTTTCTCACTGTGCTTACCCTTCTTCCCAATCTCATCGGTGTTCTCCCCTTGTGATGATGCGCTCGTTTGTACGAGCAACGTTATGTATTCACCTCATCCTTTCCGATGTTGAAACCCGCTGAACTATCTCGCCTTCCCGCCATTCCCATCCCTTTATTGCAGGTACCTTAGGTCAGATGACCTAGCGAAGCTATCCTCTGCCATAGTGTCTTTGGGTGAGAAGAAAAAAAGAACCAAAGAAAAGAAGGGGGTAGCAAGTCCAACCGTCCCTCCCGCGGTCCGCGCGCTTTTGGAGGCGTTGTGTGACGAGGCATAGTTCAAGCAAACCATACACATGGGAAGGAAGCAATTTTAAAATGAAATTTGGAACCAGAAACATATCGATCCAGCGAAGGGCTTTCAAGGACCATGCGCCACCTTTATTCTTATCTCGGGTTGGCGTTACTTTTTCGCTAGAGAGGCTTCAGTACCTCATTTTTTTCTGTATTTTTGTGATTTTTTTCCCAAATCACGCAACACTTCGACAACCTTGATACAAGAGGAAATGTTCATTACATGAACACGCATCAAGCGTCATCATTCTTCACCTTGCATCTTTTACTTTCTTACATTCTGACAAGCTTTGCGCAATATACTACTCGCTAGTCTAAACACACAAGATCTCGTCAAGTTTTCTTTTTTCATCCAACAACACCTTCCTTTCTCCTCACCCGCGTCCTTCCCACTCCACCTCTCCCGGCGCCGGAAATAAGCTCAAGCCCCGCTTCAGCTTCCGCAAGGCTTCCATCGACTCCACCAGTATCACGCCTTTCCCCGTCTCCGACACATCAGGACGGCATGTGTCGCTGGCATGCTTGGAGGAATGGACGTACACCGCCAGCTTTCTCCGGGCGGGGGCAGTGGCCACGGAGATGTGGGTATCCCAGAAAGACAGCAAGTCTTCTTTGGTGAGCGTGCGGAGAACGGCAACCTCTCTGCAGGTGGAATGACGAAAGCGCGTGGGAAGGCGTAAGGTGACTTGTAGAGGGGCACGGCGAGAACGCACAAGGCGGGTCTGCGGAACTTGGAACTCACGACAATGGAGAAGGGATAACGGAACACAGGATTCGAAAAGGGAGGAAGCGGAAAAGGTGACTGAGGGGAATGCGCACCTCTTCTCTCGGTAGAAGTCATAACGACGTTCGACAATCTGAGCCCAGTGCCGGTAAGCCTCCTCGCTCAGCCTCTTGTCCTGTGATCCAAAAAGGATGTAGTAAGAAAAATCACCATTTTTGCGCACATCCTCTCTTCCATCCCCTTCATCTCTCTCCCCCTCGTTCCCACCTTCTCGAGCTTCATGGACTCCACCGCCAACAGATGCGACTCAAAATCTTCGTCCGAGAGTGTCCCCAGCTCCTTCTCACGGAAATCGGCCATCCAGTCCTGTGGGTGATGAGAACATAGCCTTAATATACGCATGAATGCACGTTCCACAAAAGCAACCGATCAAATCTTGAAAACAATCCTTTTTGACGCTTCCACAGTCCGGTTTTTCTGCGCCCATTCCGTCCCTCCCCACCTCAATGAAGCCATCCAACTGGGGCGGCGAGGCGGAGGGCGACTGGACCACCACACTCAACCCCTGGCCCCCGTTCAGGCGGCGCAGGAAGGCAAACACTATGTAACCAAGCTGCTGCTCCGTTCGCAGTCTTTGATAGGCACTTGTAGAGGCCATATGGGAAAGTACGTCCAGGATGACGTCGGATTTTGTGTCCTGAGAATTGTACGATGGGGTTGTCAATAAACTGGTATTCACCCATAGAGCAGCACGCCTGCGACCACATTCCACTTCACTTCACACCAAAGAGGGAGGGAAAAAAAAGATGCCCTCTTCCCTAACCTCCTTTCCTCCTTCCCTCCCTTCATCCCGTCCCGTGTCCGTGACTCACCCCTCCACTCAAGTGCGTCGGTCCACACTGAATGTAAACCTCGGTGGCGCTGTTGTCCTCCTCCGGATTCGGGCCGGGTGTCTGATAAATCAATGTGCTATTGGCGTGTAGCATCACCGCCCTCTCCTCTGGCTGCTCTCCGTCGTAGAGGGGAGAAAATCCCCAGGACTGAGCATCCCGAGACAGGAAGAAAAGGAGGGAGGGGGGGAAGGAGGGAGAAAGGAGGAAGAAGAGAGAGGAAAGACCACGACAACGTGGCGATAGGTCAGTGTGTCTCCCTCTTCTTCGCCTTGCTACATTCTGATACTTCTCTTCATGCCATTGTGTACAGAAGCAATGGAGGAGAAACATGCCTCATCAAACTGTCCTCTCGCTCTCCCTACACAACGCAGAACTCCTTCTCCTCCAAATTCATCAAACGTACATCTTTGAGGGTTTGGAAATAACTCAGAGCCTCCTCAGCGTTCACGTTCCCGTGCGCATAGGCATCGCAATCCAGACGAGCCATGCCTTAAAAAGACAAAGTGCCGGGATGAAGGGGGGACAGAGGGGAGGGAGACAAGGGGTGAAGAAAGTGAGAGGCCATTGAAACATGAATAAAGAGAGACAATTGGCGGCGTAAAGGGGTCGAAATAAGAGGGGGACGGAGGCAAACACGCACCCTCCTCGACAACGTCAGTCATCGCCTGCACGTTGCAAGTGGAGTGGTCGTTGAGGACTTGGATGTACTGGGCAAGGTGCCAAGCCTGGCCGTCTGCGGAGAAGAGGAAAGAGAGGAACGGAGAGAGGGAGG
This sequence comes from Microchloropsis gaditana, assembly GCF_000240725.1. Lineage (NCBI taxonomy): Eukaryota > Eustigmatophyceae > Eustigmatales > Monodopsidaceae > Microchloropsis > Microchloropsis gaditana. Next base: position 4,178 of record NW_005803621.1, read on the forward strand.
ACACTTAGCGCGGGGAAGCCACGGTGCGAGCTCCAGAGGTCCGCGGGCGGAAATCATCTCAGCATAGACAAAAAGAGAAAGCGAGGGGGGCTGTACCTAAAACTTGACGTGTATTGTACAGAGCGCGCTCGTACGGTGCTTCTCGATCAAAATTCATGTACTCTCGTAGAAGGGTGAGGCGGTGCTTGTTGAACTTCTGCTGAATCTGGAGGGGCAGACGGGGGCATGGGAAGAGAGGAAGAAAGGAAAGAAGAAAGAATGAGGACGAAGTGGCAAAGGTCGGTATATATTGACCAGACAAGCAACGAAAGGGCTGGTGGCACGCAGGCTTTGCGTGTGCATGGGTGGGTGATCAATGGGAGAGATTACAAGACCTAGCCGAGGAGGTGACCGCAGGGGCCCGACGGAGAAGAAACTTCTTACTCACCTCCGGGTCGTTCGCGCCTTTGTCTTTGATCTCCTGCAGCAAACCTTTGGCTTTGCCCGCCACTTTCTCGAGGAGCACGGGGAGCTTGTGCGAGTAGCCAGACACCTTGGAAGACGGGAGAAGGGAAGAAGGGAGGGGAAAACGGTTACAGGGAAATTCTCCTTGCCATGATAAAGGTGCAAGCAAGGACGAGGCAGACAAAGAGAGGGGCTTGAAGGGAATACCTTGACGCTCAAGCCAGTGGTGCGAGTAGTCACAGAATAAGACAGGCCGGCCATGGCGGCTTCGTAGGCGAATTCGTTGAGTTCATCACGCAGGAGCATGTTGTACAAACGGTGGAGGACCACCGAGGGAGGAGAGGAGTAGATCTGACAAGGGAAGGGGAATGGGGAGGGGAGGGAAGGAGAAATGGGTCCAAAGCGAAAGAGGTGCGCATCCATGAGGGTGCTGGGCCTCCGGGTGTGTAGTCTCAGTCAAGCCGCAAAACTCTCATTCAGCTTCCTGTTCCCCCACCGAAGAGGGGAATGGAAACCCCTTAATGGAAGGGGTGTGGTTCAGACGGTAATTCCATGTTGTAAGCATTCATCATCGACTACAGCACCGCAAGGGAGGGAAAGAGAGGAAGGACGTTGGCGAGGGGCGGGAAGAGTAACCCTCGTGGCCTATTTTTCAACTTTATCCTTACACTCGCTCGCGCCTTATCTATTCTCCTTCTATCTCTCCATCACACCTGTCGCCCCTCCTTCCATCCCTGCCTACCTGTCGGCTGAGCAGATGCGCAAAAAATTGGACCTTGGGTACTTTGAATGTTGTGTCGAGCTTGTGGAAGACCTTCACCCCCCGTTCAGGGGAGGAAGCAGGCAGGGAAGCAGGCAAGGCTTGCGCGGAGGAAGGAAAGAGGAGAGAGGGGGGAAAGGGATGGACGGGGTCGTCCGGGGCGAGGCTCTGAGAGTAAAGGAGAAAAAAGCGGGCAGGAGAGTGAGTGAAGGACAGGCGTGTGTTGACGAGAAGATTGTACTCTACAACAGATGGAAACGACAGATGGAATGAAAAAGAAATGGAGAAAGAAAGGGATTTTTGAGTTGAGGGAAGGAGAGAAGGTGGGAAAGGGAGAGAGAGAACGGGAGGGAAGAGCCTTGATTACCTTGTATGCGGGCTGCTCGCATATGAGCGAGAAGTCCGTGGGGAGGAACTCATTGGGAGAAGGAAGGCTGAGCATTGGATGAATTTCTGGCGGATTCGACCAGGCGGCTACTTTTGCCTGATATCAGTATATATTACGGGAGCGGTTAGTGGAACACAAGACAATGGGCGATTAATCATGATGTTCGACAAAGAAGACCCGTCAACACTCGCTCTTCCTTCACTCCTCCCTTCTCCGTACCTCAGGCAGTTTTTCCAATTTGTGCAATGTCCCGTACCATTTCTCCTTGGCCCATGCCTCCTTCTGCGCCTCCTCTTCGAATGCCTGTGGGATATGGGAGGGGAAATGATGAGATGAGACCATGATGATGATGATGAGACCGCGGAGTATTCTACCTTCCTTCCCTTGTTCCCTCCCTTCCTTTCTTTCCCTCTTCTCTTCCCTTCCTCCGCCCCTACCTTAGATACGACGGTCAAGTGCATACGCTCTGGAGTGAGGAGCGAGAGGTAGTCTCTCACGGCCTGCTCGTCCCAATCCAGGGCGTAGGGTCCCCAGAGGATGTTCTCGGGGGGGTACTCGTGCATCATGGAAGAGACTGGCAGGAAGGGAGGAAGGGGGTGACGGAGCGAACGCGACGATAAAAAAGTGTACATTTAAGGTCGAGTGACAACAGACAGGCCTGCCACCCTCTTGCTATCCTACTCCGAAACCGTGGGGTCCTCTCCCCTGCTCCCCATCTTGGGAAACTTACTGCCGCTGGCAAAGTCGACGGCGTTTTCCTTCTCGCGGAACAAGAATTTTATTTCGCTCATCGTCTTCAGCTCCTCAAAGACTTTCCGGTCGACTGGTGACGAGCGCAGGAGCTGGAAGGGCGTCAGTAGGAAGAGAGAAAAGGTACAGAAAAAAACATGTGAGGAGGCGGGGGGGGCGAGATGGAGGAAGATGAGGGCATTTACCTTCAGGTACTGATACACGAGGCCAACGATCTCCTCGATGTGCTCCATCCCCGCTTGCGTCAAGGAGAGGCTAACCTGGCGGTGGCCGAGAAAAAGTTAACATTTGCGCGGGAAAGGGACAAGGAGCGGTGTCAGAGCAGAGCGCAAGATCAATTTGTGCCGTTCGCCGCTCCTTAACAGGAACTGATGCACAGCATGATTCCCAACCTCCCTCCCACCTTGAACATATCCATGTCCGCAGTCTTCACGGAGGATCCAGCAGAGAGGCTCTCGATCCACCCCTGGGAGTTCAGGTAGGAGTGGAGGGAGCCTTTCCCCTCGTGACCGAGTAGATGGGCGAGGTAGCGGGCCGGCTTTGAGGACTGGCGGGGAAGGGAAGGGAGGAAGGGAACGAGGGCGGCTTGAGAGCGTGCTCTACATCTCCTTGTCCTCATACATCGTTCGGGGACTATACTCGCCCGATTCCTTTATTCACGCACCTGAAGTGCCAGTTGCTTCTCCCAATTGTGGGGCAGGGGCCAGGCCAATGAGAGCCGGCGCATTTCCCTCACCGGCACCACGTCCAGCCGGGTCCCGAGCCTGTGCACATGACGCATGGAAGGTGAGGGTTAGGGACGGTGCAACGCCCTCGTTTTCCTCCCGGCTGGTCGCCTCCCCCACACCATGAGGCAGAGAGACTTTCGACATCAATGCTGCTAGGACCGAGGACACAACCGTCGAGAGACCGCCACGACGCACGGACGATCGCAGTCTGCCGCACAACGCAACCATACCTTGCGGATCAGTTTCGGCTTATCGCACTTTCCAAACATGGAGATGAACCTCCCTTGACGCTTCAGAATTGCGCCCTCCCAAACCGTGAACCTCCTTCCTCCGTCTTCCTCGCCCTCCCTCCCCGCCTCCTCCCCTCTGACCTGCTCGGATCCCAGGCTTCCACCGGGTATGGGAAATGCGAGGGCTGCCCGGTCGTTCTCACGCCAGCAAACAACTGTACAGCCCACTCCTACAGTATAAATGGAGAGGACGCGGCATGGAAACGAAATTATCGGATCCAAACACGAACGAGAGCCAGAGAAAGCACGAAGGAGCAAGGTCGACCAAGGACAGGGGAGAGAGGAGAAGGAAAAGGGTTCCTTCATAGCTATTCAGCGCTGACGAGAGTGGCCCCACACCCCGTCGAAGCAGATCCCGGCCATCCTACTCTCGCTTTGGACCCTCCCTGTATCCTCCACCCCTCCCCCTTTCCTCCTCCACGCACCTGCAACGTGTCCAAATCCTCCCGGCCGACAATGGCGAGCTTCATGATGTCCGCCGAGTAGTACGTGGTATGGAAAGCAAGGAGGGCTTCGCGCGTTGCCTCCATCCCACCCTTTTCTAAAACAGGGGGGGAATAGAAGGAAGGGAGCAGGGAGAGTAAGGTGCACGGTAGGTGTGCGTCAGTCCTGCCTCTTCCTGGGCGGGCGAGGGGAGGGGTGGAAGGGAGGAGGAAGACGGACAAGGCGGCACGTTACCTTGGGGGGGAAGAAGCGTCCTCAGGTTCCCTGATCCAAACTTGTGGAAAGGATGCTCGGGGTGGGCGGTGGACTTCTGCAGCTGGAAGAGACGCCATCCCTTTTAAGAGAGGAAGAAAAAAGGGTGCAGGCGTAGAGGGAGGAGGGAGGCAGGATTCAGTGGGAGGTCGAGGTGGAGAAAGGAGAAGGGAGGGACCAAGCCCTTCCAACCATGCACCGAGCGACCCACCGCCATAGTCCCTTCCTCTACTCCTTCCTCCTTCACTCTACTCCTTCCTCCTTCCTTACATCATCCTGCAGATTATTGGTGTGCTCGGAATCCACCGCTTTCATTTCCCTCTCGGTGGAGGCGTTGTCGAAACGCGGACAGGTGAAAAACGCCGAGAATCGGTCCAAGGCACCCTGCAATTCCTCCCATTTGATCTGAAGGGACGGCGAGAGAACAAGGGAAGAAAATCCCAGAGGGTGGCATAGGAGTGAGTGCACACCGTCCACCTGACTCACATGGTGTTCACCGCCGTCGGCGTGCGTTTCCTATCCTTCTAGTAACTTCCTCTCATGCCTCACCGAGAAGTAATAATTGGTGTCCTCCATAGCAGTGTAGGCGTTACTGCTCCCGCCGTTCTGGTTCAAAAACTGTTCGTATTCCCCCTCCTTTGGGTAGCGGTCCGTACCCAAGAAGAGCCTAGAGGAAGAAAGATCAGGGGGAAATAGGGGCCGGAGAAGGGAGCAGTGAGAAGGGATGCCCTGATATGAACAGAGCAGGGTCGTCCGATTTATACTCTCGTATACTTTAAACGTGGCTCATCGAGTACAATCCCATAGCTTTGCGGAGGAAAACGAATTTTCATGGTCCATCTAGAAGCGAGAGGTAGAGCACCATCATTATTGTCGTAATTGGCATCGTCAAAGCGCCGTACATGTGCTCGTGGAAATGCGCCAGCCCGGCGAAGGCCTCCGGGTCTTGGAAGTGGCCCGCATGGATGTTCATCGAAGCGGAAGCGACGTCCGTCGTTGGGTCCGAGGTAAGGAGGACCTAGATATTGGTATAAGAAAGGAAAACATATTCGTTACGACAGGGTACCTGGGAAGTGTTCTGTCAATATGTCGCGTCTCTGCGGACATGTTTTTTCTTCCACCAATTTTCCCACCTGCATTCCGTTCTTGAGCCAGATCATCCTGTACTGCCGGTCGTCTCGTGCAGGCTTTTTGATCCCGTCGTCCAAGACTCTTACAATGGCTGGTGCTGCTGGTGAGACCCCCGACAGGGAGGAGGTAGACAATGTACTATTGTTGGGAGGGCAATGGCAGCGACGAACCACATTGATGTTAGCGACGCATTACATCATACTGTCCACATTCTTCTCTTTAAACACGTTTACGAGCAGTTCTATGCCCTTACCTTTTTCCTCGCGCTACATCTTGAGGAACCTTGACGGAGGCTAGGACCTGAAACCTGCCCTGGCGCCGGTGAGATTGGAAGGAGGAAGTTGTCCCAGGGGGTCCATGTACAGGAAATGGACACGACGGTTGCGGAATGTTGTAGAAGTACCGCGCGATAGTAGGGAAAAAGGCAGTTGTGCGTGAAGGTTTATTCAGGGCAGCCGCGGTCGTACCGCGTCGAGCTGCGGTCAGGAGCACGAGAGAAAGCATCGTCGTAATTAAAGCGGCTGAGAGGAAGGAAGCTAGGCACGTGGGCAGAGAGCGCATGCTCTACGCGCAAAACGTTGGTGGAAAATGCGTTGACGTGCCGGGTGGGGTTCGGGTCTCGTATGAATTGAGCTTTCACTTGGCCTGATACTACCAGCTAGCTAGGACTACCACCTCAGTGGTGCTCTTGAGCCTTAATGATTATTTAATCCTCGACGATTCACCAACAAGCTCCAAGATGCACTGTAAAACATGAAATGAGAAAAGTGACGTCCACATGAAAGTTTCGACGCGGTTTGGAAAAATGACTGAGTTACATTAATGCGACCAAAGGAGTCCCTGCACGCAGCGGGGCGTGTTGAGGCGTCGAGGGGTACGTCGCGTTCCGAGCTGCTACCAAAAGGATAACCTGGCGCTTTTTTTTTCCTCAGGAGAAGAAAAGTCTGAAATCTCGTGTTTCCACAGATAGACAGTAATGCGGTGATTTGTATACGCTAAGGATTTTGTGATGCTGCACGTAAGTTTCTTCTTCTTCGTGAGGTTTTTCCGAGACCGTGAATTGCACAAGCATGTGGACTGCTCCTCTGTATCGTATTTGTGATCATGCGGGACTAAGGAAATTATGACTGTTCGGTCTGTTGGGTCTGTTGAGAATCCTTTTGCTTATAGGACTGGCATATATGTCTTTTTGACATCTTTCGATTCCTTCTTGTTTTAGTTTGCAAGAAAACAGGTCGTTGGGCGACACTCCATCAAAGCATGCTTTCCCGTTATATTATTACGACGATGCACCGGCGCTGTACCCATTCCGGATTCCACTCCCGCTTATTTTCCACTTATGGGAGTGGAGGACTGGGTGGTGGGTCGAATCAATCGTGGATGGAAGCGTACCCGTGGGCTAATTTGACAGTGGGATTTCTGGTAGGCTATGCGGGTACTGTTTTTATGGAGCGTGCTGTATTGAAGCCTAAACAAGCCGCTGTCAGGGGCTAGAAAATTTAGTGGTTGGCGCTTTGAAGATGGCCGGGAAGGATGAGAGTTATTCCATGAAGACAACAGAATTCAAAATACGAAATAAGGTTGAAAGAAGTTGGAAATTATCCTTTTGGGTTGTTGGGTTGAAATAGATAGCCGTGAGCATTCAATGATTTAGAAAATTAAAAGGAATAAGTCCGGCGCGATGCAAAGACAGGATAAAAGCATGAATGGGTATATTTCCAGTTTGTACAAATGTTGAGGACTGCATCACTACAAGTGGTCATAGAACCATTGAGGAACGACTAGTCCTTCCATTAGTTCTACGAATAGCTCCAATTTCAATCCACCTTCAATGAGCACATGACGTGCCACCTCTCGCAGCCTTTCGTCCCCTTCCGTGGTCAATAGCACGCGTGGAATCTCCGTCTTCCCCTCCACTCGACGCTTGAGTACCTCGGAGGCGATGGCCATGGATTTCTTCATTTGATAATGTTGAAGCTCTTGATCATACCGAGTTTTTATTTTTTGGATATGAACATCCTGCTGTCCCTCCTCACCATCACATTCTGAGACCTCGGCTATTGCTTCGGCCGTCAAAGACTCCTTCGCCTCTGTGGATTTTCTCAAGGCATGCATCGTGTCTGCCAGACACCGAATTTTCGACATGAAATAAACTCGTTCAGGGGCTCGTCGTGCCTCCTGTATGCAGGACACGAGGATTTCTTCCTTGGAAGGGTCGCCATCCGTGCTTGACTTGAAAACTTCCTCTTCACCCGCAGGCAACAAGTAGGGATTTGCCCCCGCGGCGATCAAGACCGAGATGATGTCCAGTGCCCCTCGCTCGCATGCTAATGCCAACGCTGTCTTGTTGTTGCTGTTACACGCATTCAAGCAATCGTACAGATGTCCCTCCCGTCCCCCTCCTCCACGGCGATTGATGGCCTCAAGCAAAGAAAGTATGACACCGCTTGCACTAGGACCCTTGCCCTCCTTGTTTTCGGCACATGTAGACGGGGCTGAGGCTGCAGCTATCATAAATAATGTTGTGTTGTATCTATTTTTTTGGAATGGATCTGCTTTACCCCGCTTCAGCAAGTACTCAGCTATCTCAATCCGTCCGTCTCGACAAGCGTAAAACAAGGCCGTATTCCCATCAGGCGCAGTGCGCTCGTCCACTGTGGCTTGCGCCTCCGGCGCCACCTCTTCAACAAAAAAACGCACCAGGGGAAGGCTGTCAGCTAGCACGCTGAGGATCAAGGGGGTCCGAGCCTGCCAATCGTCGAGGTAGAGGAGGTCGGGCTCTGCCTCGCACAAGGCCTGCACACGGGAAACGTCTCCACGCGCAATGGCAACATGGATGACGTCCATATTTTCAATGCTCCCTGTGTCATACGCAGGAAAAAAAGACAACATTGGCGAGACTCTTGAGGACAGGAATTTGCACGCGACTGAACTTGCCACGGGCTGTCAGATCCTGCATGTCGCCAAAACGCTGTTGGACTGCTTCATGTGTCGCTGGATTAACCCATCTTACCAGCCCGTATCGCTATCCCACTACAATACATCCTGACACAAAAGTGGTATGAGGAATGGAGGACTGCGAGGATGAAGACTTGATCGATCTTACTGGAACTGGTGAAGGCAATTTCTGCGTTACCGCAAGGGCTCAGAAGCAGTTACGACTCAGAAACACAGCAGTGCGAAATGGGACTGGAACTGATTGCGCCGCGAAGGCTCTTACTCAAAACCATGTCCCAAAATTGGTATCGATAGACGGTGATTTCTCAAAAGCACCATGCATCTTTGCGGTCGCCGCACCATGTTCACGAACAGAGGGACCTTTCCAAGGCGAGCGAGTTCCTGTCAACAGACTGCACGAAGATGCAGGGACAGCATCGACCAATGTAACGGAATGCTCCCTGAATCAGGGAGAACGCGAGAGTGGGGGTGAAGAAAAGGAAGATTACGATGAGAAAAAGGGGGCCCGATTAGGTGACGCAGTGTGGATTGGAGACGCAACTCCCAAAGCCTTTTCACTCAGTCCGGTCGACTTGACCTCTCCACCGTACGACACAAGGGCCAGCAAGCGGCGCAAGAGTGAGCATGGCAGGATCAGTGACGTTGATATATCACCCGCTTCTTGGACGAGAAGAAGTGCTGGCTGTGATGGTGCCCAAGATACATATCTTGGGGAAAGCACCTTGCCTGTGACGTCAGGCGGGAAGATGTGCGTAGAGGACCCGAGGCCGGGGGAAGGCGGGGTCTCAGAGACCATAAAGCGTGGGACAACCAACAGGAGAGCTCGAGAACTCAGTGTCGATGGAGGGGAAACGCGTGTCGAACAGTCGGGAGCAGGGAAGGCATTAGGGTGTGGGGACGACATTGACTATTTGGGCCCTCCTTCTCCAATATCGATCTCCTCCTCGTCTTCCACCTCCAGCCCCTCCTCCCCCCCCTTTCCCCCTCACGGCAACCCCTCCCAGCTGCGCTTCGACTGCACCCAGATTCGCCGTCCATCCACGCGGAAAACGGGGAGGAAAACCCAGAGGAGCTGGCCACCCGCCCCGCTGCCGAGCTCCGGGCCCATCTCCGTGCCCTGGGTGTGCCTGCCACGGGCCGAACCAAAGCTCAACTCGCTATCCGCCTCCATGCCTGTCTGCGTGCGCGGCGGCTGGCAAACTTCCCTTCGCACAGCACGGATCGCTACAGCGACCGACGGGGAAAAGTCAACAAAGCGGACCTGGCCCGAGGTGACCACGGACGGGCCCTCTGCCGCCTCTGCCAGCAAGAATGCCCCAAGAAGGCCAATACGTTCTGCTCGCCCGCCTGCGTGCATGAACACCGGCTTCGCACGAGCGGCTCCTACGTGAGGAAATGTCTGCTGGTACGTGACAAGGGACGGTGCGCCCTGTGTACGATCGACGCGCATGCCCTCTACTTGCATGTGCGGCGGACCTGCTGGGCAGCTGGGTGGGGAGGAAAGGGGGAAAAGGCTTTGGGAGGGATTCAGGCGGTGGTGGACGAAAAAGTGGCGGGCACGATATTGGAGGGCAAGGTGAAAGTCCGAGGGCTGAAACAAGGCAAGTGTCAGGTCGGCGATGGCGTCGGCAAAGCTTGGGTCACGTCCACCGTCTACGGGGCCCAAACGAGGCCACGCCCCCGGCGACCTCGCCGTCCTTTCAATAGCGGGCTTTTCTGGCACGCCGACCACATCCTTCCAGTCGTGGAAGGAGGGGGCTTGCGAGGCTTGGAGAATTTTAGGACCCTGTGCGTGGCTTGTCACCAGACGGCCACAGCGGAGCTGCGACGCAGGCGGCAAGGAGAGATAGCTGGAGGGAGAAATGCAGGGTCGAAGGAGCGCCTGAATAGCCAGGCGGGGAGTGAAAGGAGGGAAGAGGACAAAGAGGCGGAGGAGGACGGAGAGAAGGAAACGGAGGATTTGGAGGATGAGGATGCGAAAGATGAAGGAGAAGGAGGAGCTCAGAAAACAGGCAAAGGTGATTGTGTAGAGATCAAACAACAAAAATAAAGGAATACGAAGGCTTGGCTGATAGAGTGGGAGATCAAAATGAAGCGTAGAGTACAAATAGAGGTTGGGAAGGGATAGCTTTGGTTGTAAAAATGTAAAACGTGTATCTAACTCCCAAAACTGTGGAAAAAATCCCTGATCTGGTTGTCAGCATTTCGCTATCTTTTCAGTACCTGGTGTTGGCACGGGGGCACTGTGTTTTCACTGTCATTGTCGATATTTGTCGGTACACTACTGTCGCCTCAAGCAAAGCTACGCTCATGTATGGATGTTCTATCTCACCTATGCCCCACGCGTACACTACGTGATACCCTTTTCACATATTTGGCCTTCTTGGTTCCTTTATCTTCGCTCATTTTAATTCCCATTTATGAGGTTCTCTCCACATGCTTTCTCTCCTACAAACACTTCGCGCCCGGACTTGTTCACACTGCACACCCTAAGTTTAAGCGTACTTCTGTTTCTTCCAATATTTCTTCTTCTATTCCTTTGATCTTCAAAAGTATCCTTCCGCTTTTTATCTTCCTCCTCATTCCGGTCTGTGATTTGCATGAATGATGTGCTGCAGCAGGCCCCACTCCTGAGAATTTATGGGATCATCTTCGTTCAAGCCATCCCCCGGACACACTTCCGCAGAGAGGACTCGGGGGTCGATAATCTCATCGAGACCATGCAGGACACGGGTGGAACGTGAGGGTCCCGTCCAGGCTGGAAGGGCCCGATGGCTACCCTCTAAGCGCTTCGGTGTGTTCTTGGATCCGTAAGGGAGCACGAGCCACATCTTCTTCTTCCACACCTGTGGGAAAAGACCCAACGGCTTGAAAAGACTCATTGGGGCACGTGATAACCACGCCGGCACGTTGACCAGGAGGATCCGGTGCACGAGTCCTGGATAATGGGCCGCCAGGATGTGCCCCCATACCTGCAGAGCTCTGCGGACGGCCATGTCGGCGAAGAAAGAAGCCGATGATATACCTGCCATCGAAATTATCAGGGTCAGGCGCGGTCGGGGAGGAAATTCAGTGTAGGCGTCATGCCAGTTGTTTCGGCCTGCTTGAGAGTAAATTTTGACGTGCTTCACGTCATGTGTCGGCCCCTGCTTCTCTGATTCGTCATCAATATGCTGCGTTCCGATACTATCTTCGAGATGTTTATCTTTGCAATTGTCCGTAGCGGCCTCGTATATGTCTACACAGCGGATGATATACTCACATATTAGCGCCATATGACGGGCCAAGACTGCTGGACTCAGGCGCGCTGCCCTCAACTTTGCCCCAGTAACTTTTCCAAGCTCCTCATACATCACCAGGTCTCCGTCGATAGTTCGCCCCTGCAGCCAGCGAGGCCACAATCCCAGTACATGTCCGAACTCCAATGGACTTGGAGTCATCCCTCTGTCGAGAATACGATCGATCTGGTGAATAGTACGCCATCGAAGTGGGGCGCAATGTCGTCTCCGAGCCCTTGGAAAGTCTCCATTGACTTCCTCCAGTAAATACTCAGAAATATCTTCATCGTCATCAGAATCATAGCACCCATTATTCCCCCATCCAAAGCTAGAAAGGTTGATTGAAGAAAAATTGAAGGGAAAGAATGTGGTATTTTCACTGTAGTCATTGTTGTACAGGCCAGTGGGTGTTGGATCTGACGTTGCCTTGCTTGGTACAGACCAGCAACTGACGCGCAGCCGAGGAAGGCAACTGGGACGTGAAGCTGTAGAGTTGAGCGAGTCTCTGGTCGCTGGGTGTGTAATTTTGTGCAACTCATGCTCAAATGTGTTGTCCAACATCTATGTAATGTAAACGGAGTTATGCTTATAAGTTGGGAAATAAAAATCACTCAACGACCAACTTTTTGCCCCGCAGTGACGTGGCCCATCGTCGAATGTCAAAATCTACTATCGTGTTCGAAAGTGGTGACGCAGTACCTCTTGCGTTGCAAAAGCATATGGTGCGCGGCAAACACGGCACACATGAAATTAATTTCAGGGGAGGTTAAATAATTTCCAAAAAGCGACTGGCACGCAACATTTTACACGGCTTTAGAAAAATTGTGATGAATACAATGTCAGATAAACAAATTCCCCACAGATAAATCGCAACATTAGTTTTTACGTATTTTTCACATGCATGCCGCGCATCCTTGATCGTAGCGTTCCTAGCTGTCCGCCTTCGGAGTCCTCCATCGCCGACTGCGTCCAGTCCATGAAGCGAGCGGACCATTTTAGTGCACTCGCGGGCTCAAGGACTCGGCGCATACCACCGCCGACTTTCGCGTGCTTTTGCGCTCGGGCTCGTCCTTAACTCAAAGAAAAAGAGGTACTATTTATGTCATTGGAGATTGACGCTGGTTTGGATATAGAAAGCAGCTTCACTAGGATGACCGTCTTCTGCTAACAATAGCATATGTTTTTAAAAAGAACAGGCAACATGATGTTTGACGCTGCGTAATTTTTAATTTCGCATCCGCTCCTCCACAATTACAGGCATACATAAGCAACATCGATTTGAACGTCATGTTTTTATCCGCTGCAGTACGCGTGGCGTTATTGGCCCTCCTTGGGTTTTCGACGCAGACAGGTCTGTAACTCAAAAAGCGCACACTTGTCTTTCTATAGTCCGACGTACAATAATGCATCGCTCGCACAAATTATACAGACTCGGCCACTATCCCCGGGGCTAGCACTGTTAAAACGACGACGCACGCGTGGAGCACGCCAGGGGGGCACCATTATCAGGGAGTGCTCTCGTCTAATGCCGGTAGGAGTGCTAGACATGCATCTGACTCATTATTTGCATCCTCTTGTCCGTCATTGTACATGCACCAGAGGTACCCTCATGCAGAACATATTTCCATCCTTTATCTCTTTCCTCCAACCCCGCAGTCTCGAGCGAGCTATGCGATCCATCCGTGGAGAGCGTCTCGGGATATTTCAACATCACAGGCACCAGGGAAGCCGCCTGTACGTCTTAGGGTGACGCGAGGAAGGGAAAAGGAGAACGAGAAAGGAAAAATGCGCATGTCTGGCGAGATAAGTTACTGATTATTTTCCTGTCCGTCACAATCCTCGTGCCCCCTCCCTGTAGACTTTTACTGGCTCTTCGAGAGCCGGGCCGACCCCCGCTCGGACCCGCTGATCGTGTGGCTGACGGGGGGACCGGTGGGTGGGAGGGGGGTGGGGACTGGTGTAGATTGAGGGACTGTTATGGGGTCGTTTTAAGGGTATGCTCATGAACAACAGTCAGGGGAGGGAACGGCCTTGACTTATCAACCACCAGGCAGCTCAAGTGCAATCTCGAAATCCTCCTCGTTCGTGTGCTTGCTTTCTTGTACAGGGCTGCTCCTCCATCCTCGCCCTCTTTGTGGAAAATGGACCGTGTTATGTGAACGAATGGGGCAACGGAACGGTTTTGAACCCGGACAGTTGGAACAGCAATGCCAACATTCTTTGGATCGATCAGCCCGTCGGTGCGCAGGGAGGGCAGAAAGGAAGAGAGGAGGGGTGGTCGGGAGGGCAGCTGGGGGTCGATTGCGTGGAAGACAGAGGAATTATGCGGATATGATGCGTACAATTGTTGCTATTATTGTCATGATTCTATTATTATTATAAAGCAATGCCTCCCCCGCGGTCTTTTTTCAGGAGTCGGCTTCAGCTATGGGGAAAGGGCTGACTACGTGGACGGAGAGGAGGGGGTAGGGGAAGACCTGTACCAGTTCCTTCAAGCCTTTTTTAAGGCGAATGAGAAGTATCAAGAGCTGGCTTTCTTCATTTTTGGGGAGAGCTACGGGGGTGAGTGAATGGGGAAGCTGGAGTCTAGGGCGGGGAAGGGGTCGCGAGGGTCTCAGGGCTGATAGTCTCGGCATGATCTTGCATCATTATTGAGCTTATTCGGTTCCTCTTTATTATATCATAGGGCATTACGCACCGGCAGCCGGGCATCGTGTTTGGGAAGGCAACCAGGATCTGGTTCAGGGCGACGTCTATATCAACTTGCAGGTACCTTAGGCGAGGACCTTTGCATATGTCTGTGTCTCTGATTTTGTCTCGTAAGGATTTTTTTAAAATATAATCTTTCGAGTTTGAAAAAGAAGATGTAACAGATCGGAATGGATGAAGGCCCGCGTGTTTTCTCGTAGTGCATCCGCCTTTCCTGTCTTGTCGGCAGCCACTTGCTCCGCTTCCTCTTCGTGGTCAATCAGGCAGAAGCACGACCAAACGCGCTTTTCTATCCACACATCGCTCATGCTTCCTTTGCTTCTTTCCCTCTGTACTGTATTCCTATAGGGTATCGGCATCGGAAACGGGCTGACTGATCCCGAGATCCAGTATGCTTATTACCCACAGATGAGCTACAACAACTCATACGGCATTCAGGTAAAAAGATGGGAGAAAGGAAAATCATGTGCCTACAGAGCCCAGTTATCGCTATGCAAAAAGAAGTGCCACAAAATGCCCTCTTTAATTTCGGCGTTCTATTTATTGGTCGGCCTGTGACTCCCCAGGCTGTAGACGAGGAAACATTTAACGACATGCAGGACGCCGTGCCCACTTGCCTCCACCTCATTCACCGGTACGTCCGTCCCCGCCTTATCCCCCCCACTCCTCAACGCGCTCCCATTGCGGCTCCAAAGAATATCGTTGCCGCCAAAATCATACAACGATCCTCTCTGTGGGTAGAGACGACTATTTTTCCCAACTCTCTGCTGCTTCTCCATATGACTTCCTCTTTCCCTCCCCCGTCGATTGCAGGTGCCAGCATAATGGAGGAGAGGACTTTGCCTGCTCTGTCGCCCAAGTCTACTGCAACGCAGCGATCGAGAGCAAGTACGTCGAAACTGGTACGTGACTCTATGGAATTGCAAGGAAGGGAAGAGAAAAAGAGGGCCGGAGAGAAGAGGAAGGAGAGTTCAGGATGAAGAGCAAGTTCTGTAGAGCCGCTGTAAGAAGCCTGCACAAACTAGCTGCTCTCCGGCTCCTCTCAGTCTTGTGTGTCCTTTGCCCCTTCTTTCAAGCCTTTGTATACCCTCATCCTCCTTGTATGCCTCTCTCTGCCCCCTAGGTTTGAATGTGTATGACATTCGAATCCCTTGTGAAGTGCCGGGGCTGTGCTACGATTTCAGTCGCGTCGAGACTTTCCTCCAGAACCCTGAGGTAAGTTGTAGCGCTCTACATATGGCTCGACTGCAAGAGATCTGTGGGGAGCTAGAAACACTATATATCCAGTAGTATTTGAGTCGTAATCGTCCATGGGAATGATATTTGTTTTGGAGTTGAGCATACATGGAAGGATGGACGATGAAAATAAAGCATCAATAAATGATGCAAACGAAACTTCACAACTATTTTGGCTCTTGCTCAGGTTCTCTGTGCCCTGGGCGTTTCTCCCAAAGCCGGAGAATGGCAGAGCTGCAATATGGAGGTAAGACGGGCTGCTCATTCCAAACAATAGATGTATTGTTTGTAGAATAGATTTGCATTCCCTCCGATGAGATTTTTTCGAGTCAGAAGCCTTACGGCGATGAGGTTGAGACCGTCTGGCAAGAAGAGTCATAGAGCTTTTCTTTCGTCTCGTCTGGACGCCACGATACAGGTAAACAAGGATTTCCGCGCTGATTTCATGAAGGTAAGGTCTGCTCAATCCCAGTGCATTTATTTTGGGCATTTGTCATTCTTTCTTCCATCGATCTTTTGTTTCGCCCACAAATATTCTATTTTCCTCCCTTATGCCCATTCTATCGTGCGGCGGCTTACCCGGAGATATCCTCCATGTATTTTATGGCCTCGATTCTCCATATTTCCTTGGTCATGATAGCTAAGCCCTTTTTCTCAAACCACACTCTCTTCTTTCGTTTCGCTCTCCCCCTGAGACCCGCGACCGTCTCCGTAATGTAGTCCTCGCTTATGCATTTATTATCCTGTATCTTCTCCCTTCTTACTCGACTCAGAACATGCAAGACAAGCTCGTGCCCCTCGTGGATAGTGGAGTGGCCGTTCTTATCTATGCTGGCGACGCTGACTTCATCTGCAACTGGTACGGTCACTTTGATGGGATACCGAAGACGGGAGATTTGATGAAGGGGCGGCGGAAACGTGAAGGCCGCAAGCCACATCCTAATTAACAATAATTCAACCATACTCACGCGCTTCTCTGTGTTTTTTTTAATTCCCTTTCCACGAAGGTATGGCAACGAAGCATGGACGCGAGCCTTGGAATGGACAGGGCAAGATGAATTCCTCGTAGCAGAAGACATGCCGTGGAGGCTTAGCGATGGTGTGGAGGCGGGGATGGTGCGCACGGCCAAGGGCTTTACTTTCCTGCGGGTGTACGGCGCGTAAGTTTTGATGTATACGAGCTTGGATAAGTGACTTCCACCTGCACATGTCTACGGGATGCAAAGACCCTATAACGGTGGACGCTGATATGATACGTTCCCGTCGCTTGTGTTTACGTTCCGTCTCACCAATAATACTTCGTCCCGTCAATTTCCACGCATAAAAACACAAATGCATGCATTGAAGCGGTCACATGGTACCTATGGATCAGGTAAACATACCCTGGGGAGGAAGGTCGGAAAGACAGAAGCGAAGTCCGTCTGTCGGCATAATTATCCGAGTCCAGTAAACCGTCCCTCATAATTTTACACCACCTTTTCCACATTTGTCACAGCCCAAAGCTGCCCTTGCTCTGGCAAACACCTTCACGCACCAGCAAGCGTTTGTCTGAACATTTATTGGAGAATTACAATGTTAAAACAAAGAAATTAGGCCTCCGAGGCAGGAATCGAGTAAGAAGCAAGACGACATCGCCAAATCTTGAGACAAGCGGACGGCCGCCTCCTCCTTGAACTTGGATGTTTAAAGGAAAGTTGTATAACAAAGAATCGAAAGGACGGCGACAAAGTGATGTCATGCCCCCAAAAGCCACTCTTCATTGTTGTATGGAAGATAGATCTTTCCTCGTGCCAGTCTGATTTTTTTCCGCCGGATCCTTCTCCGGCCAAAGACTGGCTCTCCGATCCGCCCGGGGGAGGCATTCCAAGCGCTCGAGCGGCATATTTAACGGAAAGTCCTGCAGAGTGGACGGATACTTGCACCACGCACCGTGTAAATAGTGATATGACCCTTATAAAAATTTGTTCATGAATTCAAATCGTATTTTGCTCATTACAGGCGCCTCTGACACTCGGGAAGTAAGAAAGTGACAGCTCACTGGCAGGAGGGGATACTGCGCCCATCCCCACCCGTCCTGCGCCCTTTGTGGCCGTGGCGTGAGTTTCAATGGTAGACCAGACGCGTGTTTCTGCATGGGACCATTTATTCATATTTTTCTGCTTCTGAGGGCTTCAGTCGTGATTTCTTCTGCTGCTATGGAGAGGAATGGGAGGCCTTGGCAAGCTTTTTTCCCTACTAGGGGTTGGGTGTGGGAAGACAAGGCTTTTATAGGGGAATTGGCTGGACAGGACGGTAAGTGAGTAGGGCTTGGTCCCAAAACTGAAAAGAATATGATACATGAACTGTTTTCAGATACTACATTTTAAACTGGGGAAGTTTTGGATGTAATGCGGTGGGCAAAATGAGACGAAACCTCAATGAGGATGTTGAGAAAAATCATGGACCAGTCAATATATATAGTCGAGAACGCTCTTTCTGGCATTCGTTTCTGCGTTGTCGACATTTCTACAGTTGAGACAAAGTTGTGCGATCCAGATGTCAACTCTCAAGCTGGTTACTTCAAAATTTCGGGGAGTAAGGACAAAAATTGTACGTCGATTTTAAGGGCGCGCAGGATGGGGCTTGCGAGGTGTAATGGATCGCAAAGGGAGAAGACGAGAAATTCATGAGATGACCATCATACACTTCCATTGAAAACGATCCACGCAAGGAAAGCTGATTTGAGATCATCCTCACGGGATCTTATTTTTTTCTTGTAATCATATATGTAGACTTTTACTGGTTTTTCGAGTCCAGAGCGACCCCGGAGACAGATCCTTTGATCATATGGCTTACAGGTGGACCAGGTACGAGGTCACGGATCTCTGACGCCTCACTCATTTCTTTTGTGGGCCTCACGCATACTTTTCATGCTCGATCCCACAGGCTGCTCTTCCATCCTTGCCCTCTTGTACGAAAATGGGCCATGCACCGTAAACGACGACGGGAAGAACACCACATTGAATCCTTATTCCTGGACAAAGCATGTAATGCGAAGACGCCTGGAGGAGTATCAAGAGGATGAAAATTTCCATGCCTAAGGCCTAAACTCCATACCCTTCTTTCAAGATCCGTTCCTCTCTCAACCTCTCCCTCAAATTCATCGCATTCGCCAGGCAAACATGCTTTGGATCGATCAACCTGCTGGGGTGGGGTTTTCCTACGACGGTCCGGGAGACAAGGTCACAGATACGGAGGACGAGGTAGCGGAAGACCTTTATCATTTTCTCCAGTCATTCCTGACCGCTAATCCGCAGTACATAAAGAATGAGTTCTACGTCTTTGGAGAGAGCTATGGTACGCGTATCCATATGCTATCATGTCGGATCCATAGGCGGCTCTGGCTTTGTGACTTTGCCCATGGTTTCCACCATCTTACCGTTCCTCTCCTCGTCCTCGAACGCCGTCTATACAGGTGGGCATTTCGTCCCCGCGGTGGCCCATAAAATCTTCGTCGCAAACATCCAAAACAGCGGACAAGCGATCCCAATCAACCTGCAGGGGCTCGGCATCGGGAACGGGATGACTGGTAAATTCAAGAGAGGCTCGGGAGAGAACATTGCTGGGGATGAAGCCAAGAAATCTTGAGTGCTCGACCTATCTCAGTGTACGAATACTGCCTTGAGTTTGTAATGTTGTTACAGCGGTATCCACAAAATTTTTCCTGTTGGTTTTCAGGGTTCTGTCTGTACTTAAGACCTTATTTTCCTTTCTTTTCAGATCCAGAGCTTCAATACCAGTACTACGCAGACTACGCTGTGAGTAATAGCTACGGCATCAATCTGATTTCGGCAGAAAATGTGGAGGTCGTAGATTCAGGTATTTGACAGAAAATCTAAATGGCTCGCTGAGCTATGAGTGGACACCAACGTACATTTATTTCCCCCCCCCTTTCCTCTCTTCAGCCGTCCCTCAATGCGTCTCTCTCATAAAGTCGTGCCAGAGCTGGGGTGGAGAGACGGCATGTCGGCTTGCATGGCTTTTCTGTACACAACACATCTTAAAACACTTTCCTCTGGGTAAAGTATGGGTGGGAAGTAGGGTCCTAAATGACCCTTTGCCACCGCCATCTTGTAGTCTACAAGTGAGGGACGCTTGTCTTCAGGGGCTAACAACGCAACCACAACCAGGCGGACTGCTTTGATCATTCTAACAAAGCTCATACGGTCGTTAATGCTTGCTCTTGTTTCTTACTCGTGCTTTCCTCGCCTTTTCCATATATCTTTCCTGTACAGGGGAGGTGAACGTCTATGACATCCGCAAGAATTGCACGACTCCCCCCCTTTGCTACGACTTCCAACCCGTCGAGAAATGGCTGAACACGCCGAGCGTCCAGGAGGCCCTGCACGTTCGCAAAAGTATGTCCCGTCCCTCACCACACCTCTCCCCAGAGATCTTCATTGGTTGCCCATTCGGATGAAACGATCATGCCTTATACCACAACCCCTTATTCTATGTGTCCTTTCTTACTTTTATCTTTTAATTTGCTGATTCTCTCCAAAAGATGAGTGAATAACTGTATAAAGCAAAAACTTGCACATACGGCTTAAGCCCTTGAGAGGCCTCCGACTGATACTAACCTTTACGCGCTTCATTTCCAGGAGGGTTCAAGGACAATTCCAGGTGGAAAGTCTGTAGCGACAAGGTCAATTTGCAGTTCTCGGGAGACATGATGCGGAGCTACGACAAACTTCTCATCCCGTTGCTTGAATCCGGAGTCAAGGTAATGCACGCAACCGAGGAAGTCGGGGTTAGGGAAATTGTGGGCATAATGAAGTGCAAGAAACAAAGATATGTCAGATGGATTGATTGAAAGAGGGGGGGGCTTCAAGTGAAGAGGTAAAGTTGAACTTCTAAGTACAATATATCGTGGAAGAAGGATGTGGCTTCCTGTCACACAGTGAAGAGACGTGCGAATATAACGCCTTTTTCTTCTTTTTGCTAATCATCACAGGTTTTAAATTATGCGGGCGACGCCGATTTTATTTGCAATTACCTGGGGATAGAGGCTTGGAGTGACGCTCTGGTGTGGAGCGGGCAGAAAGCCTTCCAGGCAACGAACAGGAGCGCCTGGATGACGGAGGGCGGTATCGAAGGAGGATTGGTGCGGTCTGCGGAGGGTTTCACCTTCTTGCGGATGTTTGACAGCGGGCACATGTGCCCACTGGACCAACCAGCCGTGAGCGCTGAGATGGTGGCCGCCTGGACAGGACGTGGTACCAAAGCGGTGCAAGAGAGATGGGACGCGGCGGTTGCGGCATCGGCAGCTGAGGTGCTCGATCCTCCCGTCATGGAGGAAATAGCCGTTGATGAAAACAGTGGTCTTGAAGAGGTGGAGATTTTAGGGATGTCGAACCCGTGAATTAACCGCACCAGTCGGGAAGATAATAGATTGATGCCAAGTAGGTAGATTGTTAACAGCAGACAATTTCGAGAAATGTTTTGGAGACAAATAAAGGATTTTTTAAATGTTTTTCCAAGAAATATAATAAAGAAGTGCTCCAAGTATTGACCACTGCCCGGAAATCATCTCTGATCGAACAGCATTTCCTTTTCCGCGCTAGCAATTACAAACTGTGGGATCACATTATGCACACTATCTTCTAGCAGCTTCTCTCCCACCGGGTTTCGCCTCTTGTCACCCAGTTCCAGGGCAGCAGCACAGATCCCTCCCGGGTTATTCCGTACGTCTTGCCGACAACCACATCCAGTCCCTTCAACCCTTCCCTCGTCCGATCCCCGACGGGCAAGGCCAACAGCCTCTCCAGACACCCCATCATTTCCATAGTGCTCACTCCCAACTCCTTCCGCACGCCCTTAAGCCCCAGCCCCGCCGCGGAGACACAGACCGCCTCTACCTCTCTAAGCAGCCTGCTCTCAGACTCAAAAGTGGCCCGGGCCTCGGCTGCCGCCGGCCCCAAACGTGCGGCCAGCTCGAGAACCGCGCGTTTCGAGGGGAGACGGGCATGATCCACTTGCAAAACTCCGCATTCTAAAACGCTTGGACGGATGTCCGATTCCACACGCATCCGCAGGTGCTCCCAGGGTCGTAGTAGCTCCATGCTCTCTTTTCTACCTCCCAGGCCGCTCTCACCCCCTCCGCCCAAGGACTGCAACCAGGCAATGTACTGGCTGCGGGAGCAGGTGCGCCCTCTTTCAAGGTGTGCATCCGGCAGTACATACGACTGGAAGGCGGCCACCAGTTTTGCTTCTTCCTTCCGCCACCCCTGTGCCTCCCACACGTCCTGAACCCCGACCTGACGCAGGAGCTTGATCCAATGTAGGGGCGTATCCGATGGGGACAGATCCAGCCGCCCCTCTTTGGCTGCCGCTTTGACATTCCCCTCTTCTCCGAAGCTCTGGAGGTGCGGATGGCCCCCAGAGAGGGAGGGAGAGC
Organism: Microchloropsis gaditana; assembly: GCF_000240725.1. Classification (NCBI taxonomy): domain Eukaryota; class Eustigmatophyceae; order Eustigmatales; family Monodopsidaceae; genus Microchloropsis; species Microchloropsis gaditana. The sequence continues at coordinate 25,982 of NW_005803621.1, forward strand.
GGGAGGGGGTGAGGACGAGGTCAAAGCCTGCAAAGCGGGTCACCCTGAGGGCGTCGTCCCCGTACTCCTCCAGGGCTGCCTCCAGGCGCCAAAGCGTCAAGGCTAGGTGCTCTGCGGCCCAGTCGCTGCACATAGTAGATGGAGGAAAGAAAGTGGGGTAGAATTCTGGGTGAATAGAACTATCCGTGTGAAGGGTATGTGCCTAGTAGTCTGTAAACACAGCCCGTTATCACAATTGGCCCCAGGCCCGCGTTGAACCTCCATACCTTTCAAAGATAAAACATAGAAAAGAGACTGACTACCACAAGGTTTTAAGCCCCCAGTAAGCGTTCTGCGCGTAGGTTTATAGCAAGCCCCTATCTTGAAGGCATCCTTACCTGTGCAGCTGGACACTCTCGAAGCCCCATTTCGCGCAAATACGGGCGCCGGTTGCCTCCATGTGCTCGGCCGCTTCCTTTCGGTCCTGTAATTTCCCTAATCCGTCCCCTCTCCTGCCTTTTTGCCCTCCCCCCCGCTTGGTCTCTCTCCGCTGCAGATGGGCCACAAATCTGTCCAGAAAAGGGGCCCAGCCCTCATCTTCATCTTCAGCACATGGCCGACGCCAAGCCCACCTCCAATCATCGTGTGCTTGCTCGTGAATATGATCCCAGATACTTGACCGGTGGTCGGGCCCCGCAGGCGCTGGGGAGGGCGAGGGAGAAGGCAAGGAGCTTCCCAATTCACAGTGACGGGAAAGGATCTCGTGGAGGGAATGAAAGACCCGGTCATTTAATGGCACCACCACTCTGGAGGGAAGCGAGATGGAATTTGGCGTGGAAGACGTGCGCGGTGGTAAAGCGCGGGTCTTGACGTAAAATACCAAGTCACGTGGGCTTGCCCCAATGCCGGCGAAGGGAGGGCTGATAGTTGAGGCAAGGCTGGAACTTCGCTGCGACGAAGTCTCAAAAAAATTGTTCAGGACCTTGAGATTTTCACTGTTAATATTTTGCTCACGGGGATGCTGCTGAAAGAAGTCGGGATGAACTGTTTGCAAGTGTATCAAAAGGGTTGACGGGGTGGGCGGTAAGACACCAAGGGCACTGCGTGAAAAACAAGGCCACAAGGGCGACAAACTCCACCATTGATTCATGAACACACCTTGCAAGAAAAATTGCTTCTTTATAATAATGGTTGGATCGACGCTGCTGCTACCGCTGGATATGGAAGAGGAGGCGTGTGAAGAAGCAGTGCTACTGATGTTTCTCACAACCTCCCACTTCGGATGAAAATATGCTGACGTTGACAACTTGACATGCTGGAGAAGCGCCATCACATGGCGCATGCCACGTTCTTGTAAGGCAAGTACTGTGGACGTGCAAGAAATTTGCATGAGGCGAAAATTTTAGTACAATTCAACTACAGGGTCGACGACAGAAGATCAGATCTTTCAGTCAGACAGAGGAAAGCAACCAATTTGACGTAATTCAAATCATTGGAGTACAACGATGGTTTCCCTGAAAAAGTATCAATTTAAGTATCGTATCCATTACCCGTCCGTAAGTTTGAAAGTGAAACGCTGGTGTCAGGATGCAATTTACTTTATCTACCGGTAGAAGCCTGCGGCGAACGGACAAGCGAGCACTTAAGACTATCAAGTTGATCTATCAACTGAGAGTCAACATGCCGCCACTTGAATCCTTCATGTCCTCCTCTACATCCACTCGAACTTACAATCTCCCGTTCCTTCCAAAATACAATATCTATAAGGGGCTTCCAGCTCTGCCACGGGCTAGTGACTGACCGAAAGCGCCCTCCTTCACCTTGTTGCATTCAGGCAATTTCGCTTCATGCGAGCCCTCGCTTTGTTCAGCATTTTTCCTTTGGTCAACGCCGAAACTTGCCTGACTTGGCGCCCTTCATTCGTGGCATTTCATTTTTGGTGCCCAATTTCTCGCTTTCGTCTCATTATATCGCCTTTGGCCATGTCAGCCGCTGCTCCCTCGCGCACTTCTTCCACCCTCCTCCCCTACTTGTCCATTTTCAAGACCAAGGTCAACTTGATTCTCGCTTCGAAGAGCCCTCGCAGGCAGGAGATTTTGCAGCTCATGGGCTTTGACTCGAAAGATTTTGTAGTCTTGCCGAGTGATTTTCCGGAGGACCTGGATAAGAGAAGTAAGCGTCGCGGAGGTGGTCTCTAAAATGCAACACTTAACTTCCAGTGTAAATGGTGTCTAAAGTATCAGTAGGCAGAGCGAGACAGGTTCATCCACATGTGCATTGTGTATCGTTCTGCCCAACGTTCACGGCTTTCCGGTCTCATATCAGCTTATCTACACCAATGTTGGGGCTCTTTCCTATCCAATAGACTTTATCAACCCGGCAGACTACGCGCAGAAGAACGCTGAATGCAAGGCGCAAGAAGTAGCTACCAAACTGTTCGGAGGCTCGAGTTCTGGGGATGTAGGGAAGGTGGGGGGACAGAGGGACGCGGGAAAAAAGACCACAATAGTCATCGGCTCCGATACAATGTACGTAATTTTTGGGGATCTTACGAGGGGTGTACAACAGGATCTTCCGCTACAAAGTATTTATTCTCGACGTCATATTTTCATCCTTGTCATTCCATTGATTATACACCCGTCAGCGTGGACCGCGATGGAATAATACTTGAAAAACCTGAGGACGCACAGCACGCTTATGCCATGCTGTCGTCGTTATCTGGAAGAACGCATCTCGTACATTCTGGTGTGGCAATATATAGCTCTAAGGGCCCCAAAAGTGGAGATGGCATTCCCTTGCCTGTTGTATCCTTTTGTGAGACTGCCCGCGTGGACTTTGCTCCGTTGAGTGAAGAAGAGATCTGGAATTATATTCGGTGCGTTACAAACCCTCGTCTCTTGGGATGGACCCTCTAGTGTGCTACCGCACTGATGTCGAAGACATATGGAGCCCTGAAGAGGTTGTTGAGGGGGAAGATTGGAAAGGCCGATAACTTTGTATTGCTCTGATTTTTCCCTCGTAGCCAAAAATTGCTCAGCCGTTATTGCCTGGTACTTTCCTTTCACGTCTTCAACATCCCTTGTATTTTGCACACTACATCCCTCCGTATAGCTCTGGGGAGCCGATGGACAAAGCAGGAGGCTACGGAATTCAGGGCCTCGGGGGTCAAGTGGTTCGAGGCATTGAAGGCTGCTACTTCACTGTAATGGGCATGCCTATGCACAAGTTAAGCGTAGCACTAGCTCAGTTCGCCGAGGATGATCAAATATGATAACCGTTTAAGAAAAATATGAGAGGAAAACCACACGCACAGAAATTTCTGATTTCTAATACAGGTGCCTATCGAATTGGCTGACCTATAATTTACAATGAGTTCTCTTAGACGTACGTATCTTGTTGTTTACTTAGATTTTGGACCTCAAGGACTATTTGGTTTTAATTGATTACCGCTATCTCAAATAATCAAGCATATATGATATCGAACCTTCGTATGACCAATCGGACTTCCAACAACCTCTCTGGTCGGAAATATTTTTTTGTTTCCAATTCCGGATAAGCAATTGTTCATCGTATATATGTTTTGAAAGACCTTATCACAGCCTGATAGTCCAATTTGAAAAGAAACTACGCGTACTCATTGCCTTTCAAAGAAGGATTACCTGCGTAGGAAATCTTCAAAAACATGCGAAAAGTTTACAACCAACATTAAAGGAAAATATAAATACCCACATACCGTACAAATTACTTTCTTTCTCCCTTTATTATGTCTACATACAGAAGTATGCGATCCTCCAAATTCGTCTAGGAGTAAGAAAGATGACACCTTATTCGGCAAACAAACAGATATGCGAACAGAAAACCTGTATGAAGGCATCTCAGCTCCTGCATCATTATTGTGCATGGCAGTTTGGGATAATCAAAGAATATATTCGGACGACTCAAGATGAGCTAGGGACGTTTCCAGGAAATCGCGATTCATAAGCAATGGACACTCGACATTTAGAGGCAAAATTAAAGACCTGCATACCTTCCACAAGGAACTTTCTTTTTCCCATTCTTATTATCATGCAAGTACATGTCTTCTTGAATTCAACTAGGAGGCAGGAGGGAAGCCAAAAATCATACTTAAGTGTAGACCAGTCAGACATGCGCGACGGCTTACAATGAACCCTGCAAGTCTTCGCTAGAACATGGAAAACAGGTGCTCGTATTGAAGTCAACACTGGTAGGCACTCATAGGCTTCTCGCTAAATTGCTATCGCAGACGGCAAGAAGGCGAGGATCATGTCCAGGGGAAGGAAACTGACAGACACTAAAATAGTACAGGAACACACTCACACACAAAAAACACACAGACAGCGGGACACCTCTAATTGAAATCACTCCTTACACAGACATTACCGAGCAGACGGCAGAACTAGCTACCCGGTGATATTAAAATTAAGCCCCTAGTCAGCTGAGGACCAGCATGTCTTGCCGGTTCCACACTTCCTATTAATTAAGCGGTGGTAGGGGCCGGTGTAACAGGAGTAGGCCCGGGCGTGCACGTGATCCTGGTGGTCCTCCCAGCACCCTTGATCTTCTCAGAGCATGAGGAGACCATGGCAGATGGTGGGAAAGGTATGCTGGGCACATTCAATACCACGGTTAGGGGGAACACAATAGGGTCCTGCAGGAACTGCAATCGGCGGAACATTCCTGACGCACTGTAGTACCCGCCAGTCGAGTTGTAATTGCTGTTCTGGACATTGGCACCCTTGGGACGCCTGGACATTTTAATGGACACCCGAGCACCCCTCGTCTTACAGCTGACGCCTCGTCCGTTTCGACGCAACTTGCAATCGCTGGCCGCGAAAGCCGTGCTCTCAAGCGTGGCGAGGGCCATGTCCTGCAACTCCACGGTAAGACCTTCCTGGCCGATCAAAGGTACAACAGTCATCGTCGGGTCATCTAGATTGCCCTTCATGCTCCACTGATCCCTCGCTGTCTTGGACTTATCAATCACCTTGACGTTCTTGAGGGTGAACAAATCCTGACCGGCAGTCATGACAAGTGTGATGCCCAGGGCGAGCAAAAAAAAGGCGCGGCGCATGGTGGTGATAGAGAAGATCGAAACGTTGACCACTGCATGAAAATCGTGAAAATGTGAGATATGTATGTGAGTACTCTTAATTGCACTTCTTCTGTCCTGTCACTTACACACATTGAGCTCTTTTTAACCATGCCATCACTCTTGTGATATGTCCGCAATTTCGTTTCGAAACAAATTTAGCTTGCAAAAGTAGTACAGAAGTCCTATTTCGTAAATATTATTTATCATGAATCATGGACATTGTCCAATGAATACACAAAGTCACGCTCCATATCTCTAGATGGCAGAGAGGGGAAGAGAAAATGATTCAAGAGAGAAACCTCGTTACCTCGAAGATCAAGGACAGGCGCAGGGCGCGTGTGGCTATTTTCGTCTACCAAATGGACACGCTTTGGCTTGTCATACTGCTTTTAGACTACATATGAATGATTTACTGGGTCTTCAGACAAAACTCTGTCG
>NW_005803620.1:0-2578 GCF_000240725.1 Microchloropsis gaditana
AGGAGGAGGAGGGGGAGGAGGAGGAGGAGGGCGAGGAGGAGGAGGTGGTGGATAGGGGAAAAGGGGAGACGGAGGAGACGGACGGGGGCGTAAGAAGAGGAGACGAAGAAAGGGACGCGGAGGACACGACGACGGAGGGTGTTGCCGATGAGGGAGGGGCAAGGCCCGCCCCAGCCCCTCCCTCCCTCCCAACCCCACCGCCGTTGCACGCCAGCCCCCAAGGAGGAAGAAGCTGGGCCCAGGCCGTGAAAGCCACGGCGTCTCGCCCCCCTCCCCCGGCCAAGGCGATGGGGGCCCGTCGGAGGCAAGGCACAGACCCTAGCATCCCTTTCCAAGCGTTGACCATGGAAGAGACGGCGCGGGGAGGGCCGCGCCCGGCCTTGTCGCGTGTCGTGGAGGGCAGGGCGGGGGAGCACGGAGGCGTGACCTCTCGGATCATTGGGGGCGCGGGACAGGAGGCCCTGGGGCTTGCGTCCGGCACGAGGGAGGAGGTGGATGATGAGGAGGGATGGATCCACACAGGGAACCTGACAAGCGTCCGGGCGAAGGGGGTAGAGAGTGTCTTTGGACCGAGGGGGGGCACAGGGCCGACCCAGGACAGAGACGGGGTCATGGAGCCGTCGCTCCCCTTGGTCGCGTGTGTGACGACGGATTTTGCGATGCAGAACGTGATGCTTCAAATGGGGCTCCGCTTGATGTCCTTGGAAGGCGCGGCGGTGACGCGCGTGAAGCAATGGGCGCGTCGGTGCGAGAGTTGCGCCAAACTCGTGCACGACCAGGACCGGATGTTTTGCCCGCGCTGTGGGAATGCTTACCTGTCTCGAGTTTCTATCTCGGTGGACAGTGCCACCGGTCAACTGCGGGTGCATCTCAGCAAGCTGTGGCGGCCGCGGCCAGGCTGCAAATACTCGATTCCCAAACCCGGGAAGGGGAAGGCGAGTCGGTGGGAAGGGGATTTGTTGCTGCGAGAGGACCAACTCCAGATGGGAATCTGGCAGCAGAAGATGAAAAGGCGGACCAAAATGCTGGACAGTATGTTCGGAGCAGACATCACGGAGACCTTGGGGGTGGCGGTAACCAAAAGTACGGCAGCAAACGGTATACAGTTTGGGTATGGGAGAAAGAATCCCAATTCTCAGCGTGGAAGGGAGAGACGAGGGAAGAGAAAGAAGAAAAATTAGATGGAGGAAGTTTTGGAGGAGTGGGAGAATTGTCAAGATGTGAAACAAGACCCTAAAAGCAACTGAGGCTCGATCCGTGATCGCGTTTACTCCCTCGGGAGGTCGAGACGGCGACCAACATGCTACACCTGTGTGAGATGATGCTTCCTTGACGTAATTTTGTTCCAGAAAGCAGGATGACGAAATTATCCCTTTCATGCGCTTTTAGGAGTTACATCAAGCCGGAAACGTGCTTCAGCGCCACACTCAGGAGGTTTAGGTGAGGCATGGCAGCAGAATCTCTCTTCTCCTCCATCAGTGTCAATCATGTGTCCTATACAGAAACATAGAAGACATGGTCAGCAAAGAGACCCAAACCATGCATTAATCAAAATTGGGGGACAATCGGGACGTATATTTTGGTGTTGAGGTTGGAGGAAACAGCGGCTCGGATCGGAGGGACTGTCGCTCGCTCAGCCACTACCACCACTACTTCCTTCTTTTTCCCTGTCGCGTGATGGTCTGGAGACGGCTTCAGTGGGCACGGTGCACCAATCTCTGCCATGGTAGCGGTGCATATTTTCGTATGCGTGGAGGAATTTTGCCCGGAAGATTTTCACAGGCCCGCGCAGCATCCCATGTTGTGTGGATTGCCCACCATAATCTCTCCTTACCTCTGCAGCAGTACGTCCGCAGACAGGCTTCACATATGCCGACATCCCTCTCATGGATGAAACACTCGAACTTTGAACAATTTCAAGCTGGGTTTTTAGCTTTGAACGTGCCTGTTCTGCTGCTTTCGTCGTGCTTCTTTCCATGCTCTGTTAATCCTGCTCCTTCCTCCACATGCCGCATCCGCAGGTTTGCGTTGTAGCCATGGCCCACGACGGAGACGGGGAGAACGGGGGAGTGGAGGAGTTGCCCTTTAATACGCCGTCTGTCTTTTTAAATGAGCATGGGTGGGGCCCCACCCCCGACAACGACCCCGCACAATTTAGGTTCCTGCCTTACTGTCCCTTCAATAAAACGGACCGCTTGGGCAAGGCTGCCGAGCTGACTCAAAGCCTGTATTATTCGCGCCATCGTGACCAACGTCGGTCTCGTTTCGAGGACGCATACCGGGTCTCGAACGAAAGTTTGAAGTACGAGTACGACCAGGCAGAAGACAAGTCGTTTAGGATGGTGGATTCGGAAAAGGGAAAACGCAAGGTCAAGAGCCGCTTTGGCCCTCCCTTCAAACCGGGAGGGTTTGGAGGACGTGGTCGGGGGGGTGCGCGTGGCGGGGCGAGAGACGTGAAGGCATTGGCTGTGCAGAGTGGGGCTGGAGACCGCCGACGTGTCCAAGGGGGAATGGGGCCAGGGGGACGGGGAGGCCGATTGGGCTGGCGGGGGCGTGGCGGAGCCTTTCGAGGACGAAT
>NW_005803620.1:6082-6420 GCF_000240725.1 Microchloropsis gaditana
GAAAATATCCAAAGCCCCCGTGAAAGAGGCAGGGGGAACTTCAAAATGGTAGACAGTGTACTCGCATTCCGTCATGGCGTTGCTGTAACCGCCGTGCTGGGAGAGGAAGGCGTCGTAGGCATTCTCCTCCGGGTACCTATGGCTGCCCATGAAGAGCATGTGCTCCAAGTAGTGGGCCAGCCCTTGGATTTCCACGGGGTCATGGAAGGAGCCCACGCCCACCGCCATCGCTGCCCCGCACAACCGTACCTCTCCTCCACCACCGCCCGCTCCCTCCATCCCTGGAAGATTCGGCGTGGCTGCCTGCCTCCCCCCCCCCCTATCTGCCGCCTTGGGCG
>NW_005803620.1:6430-6722 GCF_000240725.1 Microchloropsis gaditana
CCTCTACTGGGGGAATGCGCGATGGAATGCTCACTATGGCGCTTTTTACGACGCGGAGACTCTCTTTCGTGCGAATCCAAGGCCTGACTGCTGCACGCACTCTCGTCTAAGCTATCTACACCGGGGGGGGTGCCCCTGCCGGTCGGCCCAGGTTGATCACGCTTGCAGGAAGGGTCCGAAGCATCAACATCGAGCTCCTCGTCGTCCTCGTCGCCCGCTGAACTCCCGCTGTCAGCACTGCTGCAACTCCCGCTTGCCTCCTCCTCCTCCTCCTCCTCCTCCTCCTCCTCCT
>NW_005803620.1:6732-8146 GCF_000240725.1 Microchloropsis gaditana
CTCTTCCTCCTCATCCTCCTCCTCCTCATCCTCATCCTCCTCCCCCTCCTCCTCTTCCTTGTGTTTCATTCGTCTCTTTCTGATTTCTTCTCCATCGTCTGCCCTTGGAGTGATGCGGGGATCATGAATCAACAATGCTTCGAGGCCGTTGTCCAGCGTGACGAGGCGATAATGCTTGGGGTCCGTCACAGGACGTGTCCCATCTAGACTCAAACGGGACAACACCTTGAGAAGCGGCGGCGCAGGCGAATTTACATAGTCGACATCCATTTCTGTCCCTTTTAATGGCAAACTTGCCGATTGTGTGGTGTCTACTTCCATACGGAGCGCACGAAGCTATGGAGGCCTGAATGCGATAAGGAAAGGTAGCAAATGAAAAATTGGGTCTTTTTGGAAGAAAAAAGAGCCATACAGAGCATTCCCTGAACATGGAGACAACATTCATTCACTTTCGACGGAAAAACTCGTCTTCAGTCGTACATTGAGGACAATTATCTTATGCTATTATATTGGACCCCTGCTAGCACCGACGATGCAACTCGAAGCGATGGCTTAGCGAGGTGCTGTTTAGTTCGAGACGCATTACGCAACGATTGGCAAAGTCCACCGTCGCATGAGGGCGACTGGCAATCCGCAGGGCTGTGAAAGTTTGTGAGATGACCGTAACTGGCCCTTGTTTGACAATGATGGTCTTAACAGTCCTTCCCTTTGCGACCCCCCCCCCGTCAAGATACTACCAGACCCAGGAACAGAGAAGTTGACGAGCAGCACAACCACCCATAGCGCGCGGACTCCGGTCAAGATGTCCGCGTCTCCTACCCCTCAGACTCCTCCCGGTGTCCGGAGCAAAAGTCGCCACCTGGTTTTGGACACTGGGGCGATTATAAAAGGGCAAGGCTACAGCCTGGCACGCTTGGCCGAACACTTCTGGACCATTCCCGAGGTAATAGCGGAGGTACGCGATCCACGGGCACGCCTCCATTTGGACTCTCTTCCTTTTGAGCTACGGACACGCGAGCCTTCATCGGAGGCTTGCAAGGCCGTGGCTGGGTTTGCGCGGCAGACGGGGGATTACTCGGCCCTCTCCAAAGTGGACTTGAGAGTGTTGGCATTGACCTATACGCTGGATGCTGAGGCGCACGGGGGCCGCGTCGATCACTTGCGCACAACGACGAGCATAAAAAGCGCGGTGGATGCAGTCCATGGTGAGAAAGCGCGGGGGACGTCGACAGAGATGAACTCAGTTGGTGAAAAACCAGTCGAAGTAGAGGCGCGGCCGGCCACGGAAGAAGGGGAGGCGGGGAGTGAGCGCGTGTACCTGGAGGTGATAGAGCCTGATAGCAGTGAGGAGGAGAGTGAGGTCGAGGAGGAGGGGGACGAGGGGGGAGGGGAGGAAGGAGAGGGAAAGGAGGAG
>NW_005803620.1:10527-11857 GCF_000240725.1 Microchloropsis gaditana
GGCATTGGGTGGTGTGGGGGAGGGAGGAAAGGGGTGGGGGTGGAAAGAGGGAGGAGATATTGGGAACTGTAGATGATGTGTGTATGGAGGAGGCAGGAAAGGTGGGGAGGGCAGGGGCCTGGGTCCTTCCCTGGGGCTTAGGGCAGACTGTGCATATTATACGGAAAGTATGCCCAAGGTTGTGAGTTGAGTCGATATTTCCTCCGCTCCGGGCGAAAAGGTGCGCCGACGCGGGTGTGACTGGGAAGAGGACAGCGTGAGAAAGTGCACGCAGGGGGGAAGGTAAAGCAAAAGCAAAAAAGGCCGAGCGTCCCACGTTGATCGGGTCAAGGGGTTGGTATCAGGGTATAAGTGACGCCCGGTGGCCTCGTCCCGGTGCGGTCCGCGGGAAAGTCCGTCCTGGGGCAGCCTTGGCTTGGCTTTGCGCGTGGCCCACACACCTTCTCAAGATGCATTTCTTTCCAATCGCGGAGGATACTTTGTCGAAATGAAGCTCTTTTCAGGTCAAATTTGGGTAGAACTCGGGTTCCGTTCCTCCCTCCCTTCCATGTCCTCCTCCATTGGGCGCATCCACGGCCACCGGGCCACCCATGCGCTCAGAGATTCGCGCCAAGCTTCGGACTTTGGCACTCAACAGGAGAGGGCCGAGCTTCTTTTCAGGCTTTACCACGCTTCCATCCGACAAAGGCGTCTCTGCCGGTGCCTGTGTGGGCGTCTGGGTCCCTTCCATCGCTTCTTTCCCGCCCTCGCCCTCCGTTGCTTTGCCCGACCGTGCGAAGCCTTCCTTTTCTCGCCCTCCCCTTCCACCCCTCCGAGACCGGCACGCCCGCCCCGTCACATACACCGCCGCATGCCGCGCTTTCTCCGCGTTCACCCCTACGCTTTCCTCAAAGAGTGCCAAAACCTGCGCCAGGCTCACGCTCAAGAGCCGCCGAGCTTCCCAAGGGCCCACGTCGAACTGGAAGCGCCGATCCACAATCTCCGCCCAGTACCTGCCTGCTTCCTCGTTCAAAGACGCGTCTCGCTGCAGCTTGTTCTGAGCCAAAGCCACCAGTTGACGGGCGTACACGGAGGGAGGGAGGGTGGACATGCTGGCGTGAAAGCTCTGTAAAAACACCTCCAGACGTGCGTGCAAATGCTCGGGCTCGTAACGCTCAGACTGGATTTTAACGGCCAGGCCCAGAATGCCGTTGGTCATCCGGAGCCCGCAGGAAACCGAGTACCCTAGCTGCTCCTTGGTGCGGAGGGTGTCGTAGAGTGGCTCCTCCATAAGCTGAGGGAAAGAGGGAGGGAAGGTAGAAGCCCCACGTGCTGGCCGGTGCCACCATCA
>NW_005803620.1:15128-17265 GCF_000240725.1 Microchloropsis gaditana
CTGCTGCCTGGGTCCCGGTGGGTTCGGGTGTTGGGGCCAGGGGGGGCAGGGGCACGCCTTTCTCGGAGGGGGCCAGCTCCTCCCTCCGCACCGTCTGCCAGGGGTTGTTGCGGATCTTCTCCCGAGCGTCCGCTTTGAGCTGGGCCAGGTAGGCCTCGTCCGAGTCCTCCGTCGACGAGCCCGAGTACCCGCCGCCCGTGTCCGCGAATTGGATGAGCCGTCGGTAATTTACGGCCTGCTCGGACATATCGTCGGGGGCGTAGCGGGAGAGCAGGTACTGCTTCAACCTCTCCTTGGCCGGATTCGTGGATCCGGCGGCGGCGGCCGCGTCAAAAACCCCCTTGAACCGGGAACCTCCGTGAGACTCGTAGCTTTGGGGAGAGCCCTTTGCTTGCTCTTCTTGTGCCTGGAGTTGGGCGGGGGACGGTTGCTGTTGGTATTGGGGCGGAGGTTGGTAAGGCTCGGGCACGCCCGGCATGATAGGGGCTCCTTGAGGTCGAGGGACTGCAGCTTGCGCCGGGGTCTCGGCGGCCTTTGCGGCGTTTTCAGCCGCCAGCTTGGCCTCGTGCTCCCGGTAGAAATCCATGAATTTGTTGGGGTTAAAACCCTCCGGGGTATTGGGGGTGGAGGGGGTGAAACCAGAAGGGACAGGCGGGGATGCTCCAAATCCGGGCGGTTTCTCGCCCCGCGCGTAGGCTTCCATGCGTGCCTTGGCCGCCTCATTCAAGGCCTTGATCTCCTCAGGCGTCCGTGTCTGGCTAGCGTGCGAAGGTCCCACGGGCGATGCACTCGTGGAACCAACGCCAGCCTCCCGACGAGGAGGCTCGCCACGCTTGAGGGACACGAGGTAGGGATCTTCCGCCTCCTCTTCCAACCCGTAGGACTGTGGTATGTACTCTCCGCTATCTCGGCCCGATGGAGGTGGCTGCTGGGATGCCAGGGCGGTGGACGGCGGTCTGGAAGTCAACCGCCCGTTGAGCAAGGAGGAGACTGGGAGGAGGTAGAAGCCCCACGTGCTGGCCGGTGCCACCATCAATGAGATTACCAAGACAGGTGCCCAAAACATTTTAATGTCCGTGCCATGTCGTCTCATGGTACCTATGTCGGTCGTGGACGTTGGAATCAAAAAATCAAGGTAAAGTTGCTGTTGAGAGGGCAGCGGCATGACGTACAGATGGTTTGCTAAGCGCGGTGGTCGCAAGAAGTTGGGCCGACCAGCCCCACATGAATCGGCACAGACACATGCCACACTGTTTCTTCACCTGCTAGACAACATCGAATTCCTGCATGCATTGTGCGAGACCGCGTGTGTCCTTGCGAGGCGTTCAAGTGGATGTATCTTCCCTCGAAAAGCGAAGCATCGAGAAGCTCATCGAGTCGATCGGTTGCTCGTCCTTGGAAAAATGCACTTGCAGGAAACGCCGTGGCTTCCTACGCGTTGCCCGCGCTTTGCCAGACGGAGTACGATGCTGCCGCCTCAACTCTGACACTTCAACCTTGTCCACCTGCGTGCACAGGGCCTTGTCTGTCCAGAATTGAGGGTTCTGGAACAGAACAGAGCCTTGGAGGGGGGTGCGTGGCTGTCCTCGCGCTCTCTCGCTTCGAGCGGCCCACACCATGTACCACGGCCACGATCCACCTCTGCAGCATGACTTCTACCATTATGGAGGAGGAGAGGAAGGGGACAACGATGGGATCATCTTGAGCACGGCGCAGCTCGACTGTCGGTTGCTGCCCGGGGAGCTCATAATCGCACACATCGCACGTGAGTTGCACTTGCCCGGTGGGGAAATGGCTGCAAATGTGGGCAGGTCGGAAAAGTTTATCACGTTATCGGCCTTTACTGTTACACGACAGGTCAACATGTCCTTCAGGCCTCATGGATTATTCTGAAGGTGGCTCTGTTTTCGGAAGAGGAGGAGGAGGAGGAGGCGGAGGAGGAGGAGGAGGAGGCGGAGGAGGAGGAGGAGGAGGAAGAGGGAGGGGAGACACGCGGAGGATTGGAAAGGGCGGGAGGGAATGAGTTGAATGAATACAGGATCCGCACACGCCAACAGCAGGTATTTACTGGGCAACAATGCGGGGGGGGGTTGTGATTCCACCTCGAACCCTCCTTTTCCTCTTTTTGAAACCTCTC
>NW_005803620.1:19740-23012 GCF_000240725.1 Microchloropsis gaditana
TTGAAGTCATATTAGGCATCGCGGCAAAAAAAGACAAAGGAAAAACGAAAGCACACAGACATGACTTTTCTTGGATTTAAATGCTCTGCACTCGTGTCGATGCATGCGGCTCCTTCACATTCAGAAATATGGGGAGAAAGGTCGAGCAAGCCAATCTGTCATCTCCCTTCAGGCTGTCGTCCACGTCGCTCCCGTGACGGCGGCAAAGCCGTGGCAACCATGTTTTGAGGGGCGCCGACCTCGTCTGCAAAGAGTCGAAAAGTTTACAGGCCAATAACTCTTTTCACTGAGGGAAGGCAGGGATTGATTTAGGGAAAAAGCATGGTTTGCTTGCTTGTCAATGGCTGATGTGCTGTTGCTAATGGACACATCCGGGTAGGATGCTGTGGCATCCCTGTGCTACGTACGTGTTTAAAGAAAGGCTTCAGGAAGTGCGTGAATGGAACGCCTCTCACTGATTTTTTGTAGCTTTTACGATGGATCACACAAAGTCGCCGAGATTTTACTGAGCATGAGAAGCATGCGGAGGGCAGTTCCAAGAGCAAGTGGAAATGGAGTAATGTGAGCTGTGTGCTTACTTCCTCTCCTGAAGAGGCGAGACAAGTATCAACTATGTGTAGACAAATAATATACGACATAATGAGACAGCATATAGTCATCACATTGTACTCCTTTTTTTGGTAAAAGTCTCACGTCTACTCTCGCGTAAAATTCCATCCTCCCAGAGGTACTTCATGTTAAGAGACATGGACGGCTCTTGCTGTATTTCATTTTCCCTTGTTACTTTCCGTATTCATTTTTCCTGCTTCCGGTCCCTCTTTATGAGAATTTCGCCTCTCTTGTTCGTAATAATCCTTAACCATCTCGTGTTCTTCTATCTTACGAAACAACGCCTTCAGCAAAGGGAAAGGGTCCAAAGATTCAGGCCCCACGATGGAAGTAGTGATCCATTGCAATATTGGGTATACTGCTAAATCGGCGATGGTCAAATGCTTGCCGACAAAAAAGCCCTCCTCATCTGCATGCAAGAGTCGTTCAAAAGCCGAGAAAAACCGAGGGTAGACATTTTTTTCCAATTTGTCCTTCAATGACGCCTTTTCGGACTCAGAAGCGAATAGGTAAGGAACAGTCGCTACTACAATGTCTTCCACACTGCCCACAACTTGATCAATAGCTAAGCCCGCAAGAGGATCCTCAGGGTACAGGCCTCCGAGCCTACCAACGTACCGCAAGATGCCAACGGACTGTGCGTACGCCACACTGTCAACTTCCAAGACAGGGACGCTCCCGAATGGATATTTGCCAGCTTTTGGGTGTTGAATTAGCGGGATGGGGGTACAAGGAATAGGGCCTGAATGAAAATTGCCCGTATCTACGCTCGTATGAAATGCGAGACGCGAAGTGCGATATTGCCCCCCAGAAAGTGCTTGTATTCGAGGTAGCTCGCCATTTCAATAAACCTTATCAAACAGTCTGGCTATCAGCGCTCATGCAACGTGGAGCTCTCATACTGCGAACGTACGTACCAGCTTTTTGCTGACTGAACTCCTGTTCAGTTATCCTGACATCTTCGAAAGGCACCTTACCCACGTGTAAGGCAACACGAATAGCTTCCGCTCGACCGCCAAAATCAAAATAGATGAGGCGTAGCGAGGGGAATGGTGCCATGCTGATTTTTATTTTTAGTGTTTGCCTGTGTGGTCTGGGGGCTTAAGCCAGGACGGTCTTGCAGGAAGAGGCTGAACGTTCTTCTATACACGCGTTGATACACTCCTACGTACATCCAAGGCACACAGCCACATGCGGGTAACTTAGAAAAGCTATTCTTACGCTTCGCAAACGGGGGATAGAAAAACATCAATAAAAAGTCCGCCGTGGCACATCGGCTTAAGAGCAAGGGGGGAGGTTGACAAAGCTTGTGATACTCCCTGGGCGATGTATCTCGGCCCGCACGAACAGAATATTGTTACACCGACAAAAAATCATTCTCCAATAAGAGCCACTGAAAGTATAAAAGCGAGAAACAGTGGCAACGATAAATCCGGTCAGCTACAGACTCTTTGTTTCTTGTTTAAATCAAGAAATGAGGGGCCTCGTTACTTTTCGATTTTTCCCGTGTTGCTCTGGAAATATCGGTCGCACCATTTGGACAAAATTGACAGCTTTACGCCTTTATGACTTTTTCTTTTGCCTGGCCTCGCTCAGCAATTCCTTGTATGATTTTGGCTTCCCCGCGGCCGGCGCGGGGACGTTCATCACGGTGAATTGTGACCCGGTGCTTGCTGCTGCCGCTTGGGCCTCCGCCAGCTCCTCCATTGCGTGCGGATGGTCTTCCAAATATTTTTCCACACTGCAATCGTAAGCTGTTTCGGTTTCCTTTCTCAAAACAGCCATGGTGTCATTCAGTACACTCTTTAACAAGCCGAGTTCCTCCCCCCGTAACGGCCCGCTCATTTTCCCAAAGGCCCCCGAGTGCTTCAACACCAAGGCCATCGTCCCTTGCAATTTCGCCCGATCCTCACTGCTCAGCTCCACCGTGTCTAAGGAGGGAGGCGGGGCGGAGGAAGGGGGAGAAGGAGGTGAAGGTGGTGGGGTGAGGGACGGGGAGGCGGGGACCGGGAAGGGAACGTCACGTACTGACTGCGGCCATGGCATGGCCCCAGGTCCCTGCACAGCCGCCGGGCCCGAGAAGGCTTCGGACAGAGGCGACGCGCCAGATTTCTGTGAGTACTCCGGGGCTTTTCCTCCCGAAGGCCCGTCCACTACGGCCAGAGCACGTCTCAAGAGAACCTGCAAGCGGGGCACCTCCCGTCCAGCGGCCAAGGCACCCTCTTCGTCCGCACCCAGCCCCGCTAGGGCCTGCAGACTTGCCGCTGTCGCCAGCAACACCTCCCTTTCCTCCCTCTCCACCAGGAACCCCTGCACTGGAACGCCTGGACCCTCTTCCTCCGAGTAGGCTGGGCGGGAGCCCAAGCGCCGGCCCTCCCGTTCCAGCATGGCGCCCACGGAAGTCAGGAGGGACTCGAGCCGGTCCAAATCTTGGCCTTGTAAGCGTTCCCCCGTGGCCTTGTGGGCGGTCAAGTAGGCTCCCAGCTGGGTCATAGAGCTCTCTATGCCCATTTGGGCGAGCGCGGGGGGGGAGGGGCCGCGGGAGGGAGGGAACGGGGGAGGAGGGGAGGGAATTTGTGCGGGGGAAGGCGTGTAAGAATGAGGGGAGGCGTAGGCAGAAGGAGGAGTCGTCGAGGGCGGGGGCAGGGGAGGAGGATCCTCCC
>NW_005803620.1:23022-29827 GCF_000240725.1 Microchloropsis gaditana
CCACGGTAGCCCCCGCCATGTCCGCGACTGGTAGGTGAGGGATAGGGGTATATATATGTATAACATTATTCAGGGATTTATGGGATATATATACATATATTGGTTGCTGGGCAAGCGGGTGAGATGGTGGAGCGTCTTGGTGGCGTGGGCAGAGCCAAGGACGACATAGCAGACACGACTGGTTTCACGTCACCATATCTCGCCCCTTTTGGGCCTTCCATGCAAGCCGTCGTCTTTCATGTCCGACGACCGTGCATCAATGCCCGTGTAAAAAGTCGCACCGTGAAAACTATCATGCCCCAAGACAAGCTTGTCATTCCACTCCAGGCGCGGCGCCTTCCAACGACAGAGAGAAATTGCGCTCAAACACTACAACCGAGGGGCAGGGAAGGCTGGCACATGCAGGATACCAGGTATTCTCACGGAGACTATTGCGTACACTTACACGCTATCAGACATGGAAATTATAGCTAAGCCTCCTTGCCTTTTGACTGCCCACGCTGCAGACCTGTGAGAGCTGGTTTTACATTTGTCGTAGGTAAGAAGTTAACATTTTTGAATCGACCTGAGTGTCCTCCAAGTGAATTGACCAGGAATTTCTCCGAGTATACAAGGTGCTCCCAAGTTGAAAAATATTGGCCTCTCGCGAAAGCAATCAAGGCGCGTTACGATCCGTGTTCGTAACACCGCTCGTGGCCAGCTCCCTCAAACCAGTACCATGCCCACATGACACGGAAGTGCAATACCAACGAGGAGTCGGTGCCACAGGCTGGGCGACGGGAAACTCGTGGGGGAATCGTGTTTAGTGTCAATGGCTCTGTCAGGCAAGAATACGGCAGGGAAGGAGTGGCGCCCACGCATAGGAAGGTACTGCTGCAAACCAGAGCCTCCCCCGAGGCTCTATTCGACTGCCAAAACTACCAGACCCTTCCGTATCTTTCGTGGCCGCCGACACATGTTGTACCCCCAGATTATAAGCTATTTGGACCTTTGGGAGCGTCCCCAAGATGAAGAAGAGGCCTCAAGCAAACCGCCCGTTCCGATCTCCCCCCATCATCAGGGCATTTTTTTATTAGTTTAGCAATTCCGTAAAAGATTAGCCGTGGCAATCCCTGCGACGTGATGCTAAATTCAAGATGCTATAAACAACCACTAAACTGGGACGGCCGATTAGACCTTTTTCTGGATAGGTTGTAACGGAGGTGTTGAGGTATCTCTGCATTGGTTTCCCGTTGTATTCTTCAAACTACAGATTTTATCAGAACACACCGAGTTATCAGCAGAATCATGTGATTGTTCATTATAAGACTTTTTTATTTTGCAGTTTTTCTTGTGAAAATTGGCTTAGCTTGAAGGACAATAGCCCCAGTCAAAGACGCGACCTGAGTACCCGGTCCGATCCGTAGATTGCTTTTGGCCCCCTTCCCACCAAAACCCAATTACCCTATGATTGCTTTAACGGATACCGGCATTCGACACGATTGCATGATAAAGGGGGGAGGGAGCAAGTTTTTGAGACGTTGCAAGTTTTGGTTGCGGCGTGCCTGCAGGAATGAACGTGTCGTGCAGTTTTGATCCAGGCGCTCACGCGTACGTTTCTCGAGACCGAGCACAGTGTCATAGAGACTTTATTCTAGCCTAAGGGTACATGTTTACCTGCCCAAGGAGCTGCTAACGCAGCCATCCGTCAGAAAAGGGTGTCGTTAAAGTCCATACACAGAAGTCTTGTTTTGCGGATTCTTGGTCGCCTAAAATTCCCTTTGTTTTCCTCAAACCTCTTTTTTGACCCTACATTAATAATCAGAGAGGCACGGAATAAAAGGGATATACTTCGCCGGGAGAGCTGTCAACCTGAGAAATAGGGAGGTATTCAATCCTCTTCAAGCCCGCAAAATGACCAAAACCGCCGGTCACCCGGCCGCAGAGCCATGTACAGGTGTAACAGTGGCTCCTGCCGCGGATGAGATCACGAGCATAAAGACGGCTACAGGCAAAAATGTCAGCGAATTTCGCAATTATACCGACTCCGCACTTCAAATGCGTGTAGCAGCTCATTACCGTGGAATGCGACAAAACCAAACGGTGGACTTCCACAAGCGTATGGAAGAGAAGTACTCTTTCGCTCCCGAGAAACATCGCGCGGTCATGAGCATTCAAGAAGCATTTCAGGCGCTGGAGAAATATGTGGACTCGTCCGACCCTGACATCGACCTGCCCAATCTTACACATATGCTTCAAACAGCGGAAGGGATACGCAAAGCCGGCCACCCGGATTGGATGCAGTTGGTGGGCTTGCTGCACGATATGGGAAAAATTCAATTTCTATGGGGCGACGCCTCCAACGGCCAAAAGGGGACCGCGCACGGTCCACAATGGGCATTGGGAGGGGACACATGGGTGGTCGGCTGTGCCATTCCCTCCTCCGTGGTATTTCCTGAGTTCAACGCCCTGAATCCGGACATGCAGGACGCAAGGTACAAGAGCGCGGATGGCATCTACGAGGCAGGGTGTGGGATCGAGAATTTGCGGTGGGCGTGGGGCCACGACGAGTATATGTATCGCATGCTGGTGGCGAATAAGACGACCTTGCCGAAAGCGGCCCTGGCCATGGTCCGTTTCCATTCCGCGTACCCCTGGCATGAGAAAGGGGAATACGCTCGATTCATGGGCCCTGGGGACGAGGTGCTCTTGCACTGGGTGCGGCTGTTCAACAGGTTCGATCTGTACACGAAGGACGAGGAGAGCGCGGTGGATGTGGAGGCATTGTGGCCGTACTACCAGAAATTGATCGACAAATACTTGCCACCTGGCAGGTTGCGATGGTGACGGCGGGCAGGAGGGAGGGAAGGAGGGAGGGAAGGAGGGTGGGAAGGAGGGAGCAACACAGAGCCGTGCATGGAGTCGAGCACTGAAGTTTAAGGTACGAAGCAGAGGCAGCTTGTAGGCAAAAGTGCCGTACCGCGTGGTGGGTGCCGTCATTCGGGAGACACGCCTGGATACGAGGAACGTACATGCACGGTGTGGGTAGGTGTGGGGGGTAAATGATCCGGTCAGAGATCCCTCCCTGTGGTGTTGTTGCGTCCCAGAGAAGCCGGGGAAACTCAATTGAAAGCGCATGCATGCTAGCTAAAAACATCTTCACGAAAAGGCGGCTTCAGGCGGTCAGCAGGGTCGCCGTTACTGCGCCCTGACGCGGTGTGACGGTGCAAGCCATGAGACAAAGCAAGACACACAAATAACGGAGCTTGGACATGCCAAGACGCTGCTCAAGGGTCTCTGTCCTACATCTTTTTTTGGCACTCGTTCTGCATATGCGAGAGAGAGAGAGAGAGAGGCAAAAGAGACACATTTTCAACATGCTGGGGAATCGAAAGCATGTTTGTTGTTGACACGTGCCGTCTGTCTGTACAAAGTCCATTTTTGCTTCGGTAGCACATCAATCATCTCTAAGTCCCGATAGATGCCAGTCGATACAAGTCATCCCATTTTTGAGTGCTTCTTGAACCACGCCACGGCCAAGTCATTCACCTCTTCGGCCTTTTCCCGGTGGAGGAAATGTCCCCCTCCTTCCAATTTCATCACCCGGACCCCCGCTGGGAACAAGGGATGGTCCACCCGCATGCCGTCCGTAGGCAGGCCCATGGCCACATCGTAGAGGACAGGGTCAATGCACCCATCGTTTAAGCCCGACAAGGCCAACGTTGGCGCCGCGACCACCGACGCTTCTTTCCTCTCTTCCTCTCCCTCCGTCCCCGACCCCCCCCGCCCCAGTCCGGCCTTCAATATCTCGAGGAGCATGCCCGGCACATTATCGCGGTAGTATTGCATGCTGCTCATCAGGACCCCGGGCTCCGAGAAAGTGGCATGGAGCGAGGCGAGGTGAGAAGGAGGGAGGGTATAGCCCGGCGACCAACCTCCCCAGAGTTGGTGCAAGCCCCAAAAGCGACCGCCGGCGCGGAACCAGAACTCTGGGAGGAAAGGAAGTTGCTGGGGAGGGAAGAGAAGGGGAAGGCCGAGAAGGGCATGTGAGAGGGAAAGCGGTGGTCCCGGGGGCGTCACACGATCGACTGAGGAAGGAGGGGTACAGTGCTCAACCTCCGAAAGTCCCTGCAAAACGTGGCCTTTTCCGCCTCCCGGCACCTGAGAAGAAACAGCAACGGGTACATCCCCCTCCTCCCGCACGATACTCCATCCCTCCCTCCTTCGGTCCACTCACAATGAAGAGCATGTACCAGGAATTCAGGAACTGGCGAGGATGCGTGAGGAAGCCTCGGGCGGCCTCGTGAGGGACGGCCACGGTGACCACCGAGGTCACGCGAACTTTTTCCCTGCTCCCCTTTCGCGCCAATATGTAGGCAAGCACGGCGCCCCAATCGTGGCCAAACAGGTGCACGTCGCGCGGAAGTGGGTTCCTGCATTCTTCCTCCCCGATTCCCCCTTCCTCCAACCACCCCCCTTGCTGTCCCTCCTCCCCTTTCCCACCCTCTGCTTCCCCTCCGCGCAACGCACGGGCCAGGGCAGGCGACTGCGCCCAGGCTATCACATCTTCTAGCATGGTAGCAAGGGACGGGAGGGAGTATGATGAGGAGGGAAGGAGGGCTGTGCTGGGCTCGTACCCGGGCATGACGGGGAGGAGGACGTCGAAACCGGCGCGAGCAAAGGGGAGAACCTGCGCATGGAAGGTGCTGGCGTCGTCGGGAAAGCCGTGCAGGAGGAAGAGGAGGGGGGGGAGGTTGCCTTTACCCTTTTCCTCCCTTACGACACCACCTTTGCTCCCGCCTCCTCCCTCCCCTTGCCACTCCCCTCCCTCTCCTGCTGGAGGCAGAGCTTTCTTGACCAAGAGCGTCATGAAAAGAGAATCGTCGCCCAATTCGTCCCTGTCCCCGCCTCGATTCCTCCCTCCCTTTCCAGGAGGGGGCACCGGCACCCGAAGCACGTGATCTACGCCTAGGAGGGAGGGCCCCTCTGCCGCCAGGTGGGAAGGGAGGGAGCGGTTGAGGACGGGGCCGAGGGCGTGGTAGAGGAGCATGGAGAGGAGCTTCAGGGAGAGAACCGTGAGGAAAGAGAGGGAGGCGAGGGATATGGAGCGGGGAGGGGTGGGGGAAGGGGGGGTTCGGGCCTCTGGGTGCATGCCGAGTGCCCTGGGTGAGGGGGAAGGAGTGGGAAGGGGAGGAAAGGAAGGAGGAACACATAAGTCGGCGCAGAGAAAGGAACGGATGGAGAGCACCGCGGTACAATGGGATGGCTCCCATGGATACCATGGGATCGCTCCCAGGACGACATCCTCGGTCTCTTCGTTCTTCTCCTTCGTTCCTCCTCCTAGCCCCTGGCCACCTCATGATGACACAAGAAGCCGCCACCACTGAAATCAATGTCCGGGATGGAATGGACCACGAGAGAAAAGACCGACACGATCGGCAATGCCATGCCCTACTGCGCGCCCAGTCCTCCATCGGTTGCGTCGCAGGCACCTCCCCTCGCCCACGGCCGTCCATTAGAATCCCAACCGCCAGAGAGTCGTGAACCCTCTCTCGGTGTCCCCCGCCACGCGTCATACAGTTTCACCCTGCGTCTTCATCATACAAGCTATCCGTCCTCCGTCTACCCTCTCTCCCAGCGTCACGCCCTCGATCCCTCCTTTGCCCCTGGAGATCCCAGGCCGAAGGCACCCGCCAAGGCCTTGGCCAGGCCCCCTTCGGACTGCGCGTGGGAAAGAGGAAAGAGGCTCACGCGGGGGGAGGAGGAGGGGGAAGAGGAGGACCCCGGGAACGCGGGGAACATTCTAGAAGGTAACGAAGCGGCCGTGGCGGCGCGGCTGGCGGGCGACGGGGCTGGCTTGGCGACCCCTCCTAAAAGCCGTCCTCCCCCACTTTCCCCGGCCCCGATTGCCAAGTCCCCGTGCAATTTCTTGGGCCCCACATCCCGGTACGCCTTTTCAAACACCGCCGCCACACACGCCGCGCCTTCGGTGGGGAAAATGGTAGCGGTAGAGCGTGTGGCCGTGCTCTGCACACACTGTTTTTTGAACCAGGAACACAACTGAGGGGTGTAGTGGCACTCTGCCTCCCGTGCCGCCCGAACCTCGCTGTAGGCAAGGTCCTTGCAGGTAGTCAAATCCATTTGAACGAGGGCGTGCTGCATGGGGAGAAGGAGGTGGGAGGGTAAGGTTAAGGACGACGGGAGAAAGACAGGGAACACAGAGAAGGCGTATGAGATGTTTCGTCCAGCTTTGAAACAGGACATTTCAGAAAGCGTGCATTCGACAGAATAGGAGATTTTCGTGAAGATGCAACCCTTCCCTCCTTTCCTTTCACCCTCATCACCACCCTAAGGTTCCCCTTACGTACATCGTAAACATGAACGAGCTCGTGCACCAAGGCCTCTTCCATCTCCCGTCTATCCTGCAAACGGTTCGCACACAGCACCACCGACATGGGCGGTGCTTCCATGTACGCCCTCGCTTTCATGGCCAATCCCTCCTCCGCACAATTTATACACTTGATGTTCAACGTCGAACCCCCGCCACCTCCACCCTGCTCTGCCAACCCTCTTTCTCTTCCTCCGTGGTCGCCTGGCCCTGTATTCCCTCTTAGTATGCCTCCTTCACGATCGGGCTGTCCTGTGCCTTGATGCCGTTGTGTTGAGGCGGCAATCGCTGCACGTCTAGACTCGGGGACGTTTTCCAAGGTCTGAATGCCAGTGTCAGCTAAGGCATCGAGCAAAGCTTTAGGCCGCGGCCGCGCCATGATGGCCTTTAGAGAGGCTTTACATTTCAGACAATCCATGCGTCGTCTATTACAAGGGG
>NW_005803620.1:30077-31492 GCF_000240725.1 Microchloropsis gaditana
CGTTAGTTGCCTCTAGCCTCTCTCAACAGCCACACGTCTTACCCGCGGACTGGGCAAAAAACGGCCTTTGACGCGCAGGACCTTGGGCTCCAATTTCAACCCAAACTGGGCCGCCAGCTTCCCCGACGCTGCGATCGCCTGCACCTGCTTATATACTTTGTTGAACCTGTTGGAGGGAGGCACCGCGGCGATGTCCACAATGTCCGCCGCTACGTTCGGGATAAACTGCTCCGGGATCCGCTGCCCCGCCACCACCTTGCACACCTCGATGGGGAAGAACGTGGGCTTGCGTTTGGAGCCCATGCGCACGCAATGAAGGGAGGGATACCGAAGCTGCTTCTTGTACTTGCTTTGAAAGTAGGCCGCAATCGTCTGTTCCGCCCCCACTTCCTCGTTCATAAAGCGGATCTGGTCGGCAGGCTGTGGGGAGAGACCCATGACGGTGTAGGTACGCCCGCTGGACCGGTGTGTCACCTCGATTTTCAGCCCCTTCACGGCCTTGGAAACCGCCCGTGCCTGTCGCTCATCCAACCGGCGGGGGGGGGCATCCATGTGCAGCAAGGCGCCCACAAACTCCTCCAAGGGCTGGTCCCGCATCACGGCCGCCACCGCCTGGTCCACATTCAAGGTTAGACCCGACTGGGTGGGGCGGAGGGACTGGAAGAAACCCCGGTAGGCATGGAAGAGACCGTTGAAAATGGTGGCCGGGTTCTCGGGCGAGAAAAATTTGGCGCGGCCAATCTCTACGTACAGCTTCAGGGCCTCTTCCTTCATAACCACATCAAGGGCATTGATCATATCCTGAGGCCGGGCGGAGGTGTCCCGGCCCTGCACGTAATCGACGATATCCGTCATGCGCCGCTCCCCCACCATTTGCACCTGGACCCTGTACTCATCCAAGGACTGCTCTTCCTCCTTCTTCTTCTTCTTCCCGCCCCCTTTCCGCTCCAGACGCGCGGTCAGGGTGCGAGTACCCCCCAGCACGGTGTCGTTGACGGTGAATAAATTCTTCTGGCCGTCGTACGCCACGGGAAGCGCAGGGATGTCCGGACTTCGCGCTTGGGCCAAGGCCGCCTTCAAAATCATCCGGGACTTGAGCGCCGGGAGCTTATCGATGGGTTGCCCGCTCGCCTCGGCGATGGCCACGTCGTACTGGTAGAGGACCTTGTTCCCGTCCAACGACGTCTTGTAATGGTTCGTGAGCACGCGCACGGGCGTCCCCGCCGAGCCCAGGCAGGGACGGAGGGGCAAGGTGATCGCCTCCACATCCACATCCAAGCTCACGGCTCTCAGTCGATCCACCACGTCGGCACTCGGTGCCTGAACGGTCGTCGTCGCGTCGAAAATCTGCACGTCTCGGATAAAGTCTTCCGCAGGGGGGCCTCGGCCCCCTCCTCCCCGCCCCCCCCCACGTC
>NW_005803619.1:0-1394 GCF_000240725.1 Microchloropsis gaditana
CTCCCGCCCTCCTTCCCGCCCTCCTTCCCTCCCCGAACAGCCCCCCCAAGAAGAAGCGGTCCAACGAAGAGAGTAAGGCTGTGGACGCCCTCCTCTCCCTACTGGGGAACACTGCGGAGGGGGAGAAAGCCGCTTGGGGCGAGGCGATGGGCGCGAGCCTGGGGCTGAGGGCGCCGGGTGGCGGGACGTGGAGGGACCGGACGGAGGGCGGGGAGGGAGGGAAGGAGGTGGGGAAGGCACACATGCTGATGGTGGGGAGGATGATGCAGATGTAGGGAGGGAAGGAGGGAGGAAGGGAGAGAGGGGGCAGGAGAGGGAGCTTTCGCGTACAAGTTACGAGTGGGGACTCTCCGAGGCCATGAATGGAATGCACGCGATGTTTTTATACTACATATAAGTAAGCGCCTTTATGTTGGTACGCCGGCAATATTTTGTGTGGCGGGGCGGAAAGGGATGGGGGGAGGAGGAGCGTAATGAGTGCGAAAGGAGTGGAGGAGGAAGGTGGCTCGGACCAGGACGATCGCGGGGTAGGGGGGGGAGGACCCGAGAAAAGCCCGCACCCATCCCTCCGTCCCTCCCTCCGTCCCTCCCTCCGTCCCTCCCTCCTTCCCACCCTTCTCTTACCCCGCTCCATTTTCCTCGCACGTCAAATGGAGGATGGTGGGCACAGAGCATATATATCTTTATAAATTTCCATGTCCCGCATGGCTTTGGAGCCGGGAGCGATCGACGCAGAGGCCATTGTGACCAAAATATTCAAATGGGGGCACGCCCGGAGGCGGGAACAAATCAGGAAAGGGGATCATGAAATCTTAAGGTGACTGCAAACCAAGGAAAAGAATAAGCGCCGTCGACACGGTAGAAGCAGGAAACAGGCGCAAAGGACGACGAGCAAGGGGGGGAGAGGTTGAAAAGGCGATAGGATGAGATGCCAGGAAATCTCGCGTTTCGAAGGGCGGACGTGCTGGCTATATCCTCCTAACCAGGCGCGTGGAATTTTGGGGTCGGGGAGGCAGGGAGGGAGGGGTGGAAGAGAGCGAGCGAGGCGGACGCAGGTGAAGGAGAAGGAAAGGAAAGCGGGAGGGATAAGGAAGGAAAGAGAGAGAGGAAAAGGAACCAGGTCACGAAGGCCAACCGCCCACGCTTCCCTCCCGGATGGCAGGGAAGTATGAATTTCTTTCCCTTTGCTCGGACAAGAAGGGACGCGGGGGTGGAGGAAAGCGGCTGAAGAAGAAATAGAGATTGACCGTCGTCGTCGGTCCGGGGACGTTTATTCGTGCGGAGAGATGGTGATTGTTTTTTTTCCTTTGTGGGTGAGTCGATGAGGAGGGGAGTTGGATCTTTTTCAGAGAGAAGAAGGAAGGGGAAGGAAAGGAGGAAGAAGTGGAGGGGGG
>NW_005803619.1:4912-7292 GCF_000240725.1 Microchloropsis gaditana
TTCCTCCCAAACCAAATAACGAGCATGCTTTTCCATTCTCCCAGCATGCACTTGAACGGAAGGCAAAATACCACGGCCCCTCCCAAGTTCCCTCTTTTCCCTTGACAAGCCCCCCCTACCCCTCTCCCGAAACCTTCACCTTCCCTTGCCCTCCCCTTTTCCTCCCTCACACGGCAGGGATGTCGCACTGGTGACCGACGGGAGATTTTCCGGCGCCTCCCACGGGATCATGGTCGGACACGTCGCACCAGAGGCCGCCGAAGGGGGACCATTGGCCTTGGTGGAAGATGGTGATACGGTGGTCATCGATATACAGGTAGGCAAGTTATCAAAGAAACATGACATTTGTGTTTATTGATTTTTGACGCGGTACTTTGACTCGAGTTGGTTGAAGTAGCGGGTTCAAAAGGACTAGAGCAGCTTTGTGTGGGACTCTGCTCCAGAAACGACTAGCACTTTTCTCCTTAATTGCTTCTTTACTAGCGGCTCATGCTACATCATTCTCCCCAAACCACCGGCTACCGCCAGAGACGAAAATTAAACCTTAAGCTTTCCTCCTCCGTACTCGCGGCTCGTCATGCCAAGTGGTGTTTACCTCCTACAGTGGCAGCCTCGTTTGATGGTCGGAGGGGCGCTTTGCAGAAATATACACGACTCGTACAAAGTGCCCATGTCGGAGCAGTCACCCACTAAAGAAAGAAAAATGATCTAGTAGCTTTGTAAAAGCGAGAAAGGAATTGCACGAATTTTTATTGATTAGTTGATAATTCGAAAGGATATTAAACATATCAAATCAAGGGTGACGCAAGATAACGATAGTACATAATACAAAACCCAGGACAAGCTGATACAAATGCAAAGAAGTTTCATGGGGAGGACAATGATGGCATGCCGAATACTTATGTCATTAGCTTTGCCCATCATTTTTGAAAACAAGTAACGTCGCCGCAGACTTTTCTCCCACCTTCAATAAGCGAAATTTGGAACAGTTTTTTGAAAGTCCGCGTAAGCCCTCAAAGTACTCAAAAATTTGTACTCGTCTTTGCCCCTATGCACTGCGCGTACATAGCAAGCACAATAGTAGGAGTATACTGTATGGACATTGTGAAATTGGAATTAGTCCATTTGGCCAGCGCAAGGGCCCCTCCATAATTGCAACGGCTGATTCAAATCTCAACGGTCGACAGCAACCTTCTCTCCTCGTACGTTTAAGGGTCGGAAGCTGGGCGTTGAGTACGTTAGAACTTTCATCTTGTCGATAACGACTCCTTCTTTTACTAAATGGTGGTTATTTGTGCAATGTTGCCACCAAAATTCGTCTCTTCTTTTCGAATCCGTGACACTGTGCGCGCTGAGTGCGTGGTGTGCGTGAGAAAATGAGAGAGCTTTATCGTCCCTTATCCTCGCTTCCTTGCTTCCCTCCTCCACTAGCCGGTGTCAAAGCAGCGACCATCGTACCTATTTTTATCTTTTTGCAGTGCCTTTATTCTTTTTTATATGCCATCAGTTATATTATTCTGTGTGCCAAAGTTTATTGTGTGACGCTACATGATGGGATGGCCATGAGCTTCCCCGCCGTGCCTCTCCATGCATGTCGAGTGCGCGGAAAGCCTTGTGCATGTACTTGCCCTTCTAAGATCAGGATTGTATTATGGCTCAACATCAGCTAATTCCCTTTTCTGGTACGCTTTGGTCCGCTCATTCCCTTTACTGTGGGTACACAGGGACAGGGGCACGACCTGGCCATTGGACACGACGGCATCTCTGTATCAGCCTGAGAGATCCTCAAGGCCCTTCTTCTCTGTCTATTCGTGTAGATTTAAACCTCGATATGGCTACGTCAGAGTGGGGGGAAGAGGTTGCCCGCAGGTTGGGTGCGCTCAAGAAGCGGCAGGAAGAGGAAGAGGAGGACGATTTCTCTCCCGAGGAGGACGCGAGTGAGGTGGAGGAGGAGGAAGAAGAGGAGGAGGAAGAAGAGGAGAAGATCCTCAATGCACCCGGTCGACGTCTGAGTGGGCGGACAAAGCGTGGGACCGCCGCCAAGAAGCATGGTGGTCAGGAGACCGACACGGAGGATTCGGAATGGGCCACAGGCAGCGACGGCGTGCGCCGACGCCGGAAGCAATTGACGCAAAAATGGACGCAGGAGGAGGACACCATACTGGCAGAGCTGGTCCGTATCCATGGGCAAAGGGACTGGGGCTTGGTTGCCAGCCATATGCCGGGCAACATTCGGAAGGGGAAGCAATGCCGGGAGCGTTGGCGGAACCAGTTGGACCCGAACATCAAGCGCGACCCCTGGACGCCGGAGGAGGAACGGATGCTGATCGAAGCGCATGCCAAGTGGGGCAACAAGTGGGCGGACATTGCCAAGCTCTTA
>NW_005803619.1:8023-8432 GCF_000240725.1 Microchloropsis gaditana
CAAGGGGCCGTTTCTGGATTGGGGAGGGAAGAAGGGGGGGAGCGGAATGAGGAGGGAAGGAGGGGGGAGGAGTGATGAGAAGAAGGGCAAGAGTGGGATGAGGAGAGAAGGAGGGAGGAAGCGGGATGGGGAGAGAAGGAGGGAAAAAGCAGGATGGGGAGGGAAGAAGGGAGGACGCTGAATGAGGAGGGAAGGAGGGAGGACGCTGAATGAGGAGGGAAGGAGGGGGGAGGAGTGATGATATGATGATATTTATGGTGATAAGAGAAGGCGGGAGGAAGCGGGATAGGGAGGGAAGGAAGGGAAAGGAGTGATGAGAAGGGAAGGAGGAAGGAGGAGTGATGAGAAGGGAAGGGGACCGGAGTTCAAGACGCGCCACGCACCGTGCCCGCTGGAAACTTATTTGTTT
>NW_005803619.1:8442-9034 GCF_000240725.1 Microchloropsis gaditana
GCGTGCACTGGTTTGGTCAGAGGGATCGGGAAGGAAGGTGATATGCCCGATGAGCTTGCGGAGAAGGCTCGTGCGAGCCGCAGGGAAGCACATGGCACGGGCTCCAGGGGGGCACAACGCCGCCGGGTGCTCGCTTCACGAGAATGTGGGCGGAAGGGCCCTTCGAGAACGGAAGCGTGAAAAGAGTGTGGGGAGGATAAAAATGGCAAAATGGCATGGCCTGAGGCCAGCACCATATCCGTTCGGTGTCGGCGCTTGTCAGATAAGTAGAGAGAGAAAAGAGTCCGCATCCTAGACCTCACACACACCGGGCCACCAGGCAGCAGGGCCGCCTCCCAAGGGAGCGACGGGCACAACGAAGCCTCTCTCCGACGTTGCCTGTGGCACCTCGCGTTTTCAGGCGTGATGCGAGAAGGGATACCCCAAAAGTCCTGTGAACATACCTGTTTCCCCCAACATAGTAATCTTCCCCCCCCGGTCCTGGGGGCGGAGGGTCCCCGTCGCTCTCCCTGTTGTGAGAAGGGGCAGAATCCATGAAGACAGGCAGGTGGGGTGTCGACAGGGAACGAGGGGAGGGAGGAGGGAGGGAGGG
>NW_005803619.1:9044-10340 GCF_000240725.1 Microchloropsis gaditana
GTGGCTTCTCAGTCGTGACAAAGGGACGTTGCCAGAGCAAAGCGTGTGCGAGTGGCATGAAGAGCATGAGTCGAATCAAGTCACCATCCTGCCATAGCACCAACCCGACGCTGATGTTATCTTCACCACAAGCCTTTGTGCGCGAGCTAAGCGCAGCACGCCTGCTCGTGCCATTAAGGCAGGATGAGCCACGGGATCACGCCCGGTTATGCAAGGGGAAGTTCGTGACCATTTTTTTCCACATCGCTCAATCCGTCCAGCGACGCCGGACAAGGGTCCATCTCCCGATTGCTTCCTCAGTTTGTACAGACATACAAGCTTACGAGACCTGGTGACGGGACTATCGGACTAATTTTGGCAACATTGTTGCGAGTTGATGAAGCCATGAACGGAAAATGGACTGAGGGAAAAAAATCTTCTCTTACCCTCCTCCCTCCAACCTACCAACGTCGCCGGCAGGTACAACGTACTACAAAACATCCCCCCCCAAAAAAGAGATTTCCAGAGCCTCCACCGAAGAAATCTCTTTAGCTTCTTCGCAAGGCCGGCCGCTATTATATTGTATAGATGGTACAAGCATGCGTCCTCCACCGGGGCCTTTGCCGTCGTCGTACCCACCTCCGTCGCATGCACCCGTCTCGTCTATTTCGCTCCTCCACACCCAAGAACAACGACGAAATTGACTTGAAATGGAAGAGCAAAATGCTGACGGGGGACAAATCGCAGCCGCCGCACGCGCCCGGGTCGTATTTGAAGATGTCCATGGCCCGTAGCAACTTGCGGTACGGAACGAAGGGAAGGGGGGGACGGCACGATGATGGACACGTGTTCAAGAAAGCAAATATTACATGTGAAATTTTGGCTGAGAAAGGAACGATATCGATTTGAGCTTCAGGCGTGCGTGCGTTAGGACGGGTCGGTGACGTAGCGGCAGAGGTTTTTGAGGAGGAGGAAGAGGAGGAAGGAGAGAGACAGAAAACTTCCATACTACCATCCACCCCCTAAGCCTTAACAAGAGTTTTTTCCACTAACCCAATGCCGCCCTTCCCTTTTTTCCCCCAAAGCGCAACAGGGTGGGAGGAGGCAGATTTTCACAAGCCCATCATCACCATCGGGGCCCCTTGGACGAATGCCAACCCCTGCAATAACCGTGTGCGGGCCTTGGCGGATATTTTGGTGGAGGAAGTGGAGAAAGCGGGGGGAAAGGCGTTTGTGGCGGGAACGCCGGTTATTTCGGATGGGTGAGGGATGACCAGGCGTGGCGTAAACCCTGTTCCCTCCCTCCCTCCCTCCCTC
>NW_005803619.1:11481-13717 GCF_000240725.1 Microchloropsis gaditana
CCGAGAGAAAAGGCAGGCGAGGCAAAGAGATGCCCTGCGTCCATTAAGGCCGGTCCCTCCGAGTCCCCCGACCCCATGTGGACCGAGGAGGAAGGAAGAGCGTCGGCCTCTGTCCCGGACATATCAGGGACGGGAGCTGGGAGAGTTTGCGGGGAGGAAGATACGAGAGCCATGACTCCTAGTGACTGTGAGTCCGGAGCCGTATTTTCCATGGTTCTCATGGATTTGCGTGGTAGTGTCCTGAGGGGATGATGAGGAAAGCGGACGACTCCTTACTGCCGCTGGAGTTTGTGAAAAGACAGAAGCTTACCGTGAGAGTCAATTCGTTGGCCGCAACAATGCTTTTATCTGGTATGAAGGTATTGCAGGCACACAGGGAAACATGGAATATCGACCGATATTGTCTCTTGCCCAAACATTTCTGCGCAACTCAGATCAGAGATGTCTCTTGCCCAGTCCCCTTTCCTTCTTCCTCCTCCCATCACACGTACCATTAATTTTCAACAGCTCTCACACTCGCAACTGTCTTCTCACGCTCTTTATAGCAAGCGTGGAAATTGCAGTAGGTAGTGGAACTGTCTATGCCAATATTTGGTACTTTTCTGTGACTTCATAAATTATACATAGGGGATGTTTAGGATGTGACAGGACGACAAACAGGAAATAGAATATTGATATTTTCCCGGCCGATTAATTCGATTCCATGCACTGATGTCGAGTGTAAATTCAATTTGCCACATCAACATGCCCAGCGTACAGGTGCGTGAGAATGGAGGACTTCGAGCTTTCATACATCGGGCTACAAGAAAGTTAACGTCGCTGTCATCGCTCCATTTTCTTTCATTGACCGTAACTCCATGCCATCGACAGCAGCAAAACGCTGCAGTGCAATATATCGTGCAGAGACACAGAAGACAACATGGTTATGATTGTCGTGCGAACTGTTCAGTTCTTTTGAACTATTCCACCTCTTCTGCGAGGAGGCAGGGCAACGGAGAACAGGAGACGCGAAAGAACAACGGTGGCAAGAACGAAGGAAAATTTGCCTGACAATTGCCGGAATGGCTTCAGGAAGGCCAGGCTGCGGAATATTTCCGTCGTGAACGGAGTCGAGCACCTGGTCAACATGCGAGCCGGTAGGTCCCGGGGAACAAATATGGCCCCGTGTCCGCTTTACTTAAGCTTGTAGATTTTCTTGAGCGAGCACATGGCGAAGGAGCGAAGAAGAGCGAAGGAAGAATTCCTTCGATGACGCTGGATACCTAAACCATCACAACTGGGACGAGGACGGGTACCTAATACATCACATCTTGGATGATTATCCGATGAGGACGGCTATCACACTAAAACGTGGGAAGCGATAGAGGTAACGGGGGCAGCCAGCTCGGAGGCTTTAGTTCTCATACTTCACACGCACCACTTGGAAGCAAGAAACAGCAGGGCGAGAGCTTTGCTCAAGTGCAAGATGTTATGTTGATTCTGCGGGAAGCGAGCACAAAGCAAGCACGTGCCTGCGGCCTGATTTTCTCTTGCCTGCTCCTTTTTGTTCTTTTAAACATGTCAGCACTATTGAACCACCACAATATAATCTCAGACATTCATAGAAACTTATTTGTTTGACCACCATATCAGACCACACGCAATAGGGACATACATCGAAACGAGCGCGCTGTCGAGGAACATGCGTCGTCTCTCGTTTAGCAGCACTGGCCGCATCACCCTCTTGCCTTCCTTCTATGTCGCGGCCCTTTTGCTCAATGTACTTATGCTCACGATTGAAGGGTGGCATGTACCTACGGTGCGAAGCTCAAGCCTGCTAACCAATAAAATAAGAAGCCACGGCAGCATTTTTCCCTTTTGTTCCACATCCTCCACCTCCCCTGTGTGTTGTCGCCCCCCCCGGCCGACTCTCACTCGCCTGCATGCGAATTTCCCGGAGGACGAGCAGGAAGAGGAGGAGTGGCCTGGCTCCCTGCGTCGCTCGGGTCAAGAAGGAGGGAACGGGGGAGGAGGAGGGGAAGGACCGAACGGACCGAGGGGGCAAGACGTGCAGCCGGACGTGGTGATGGTAGATATGACGGAGGTAAGCGGTGGGATGGGGAGGGAAGGGTATGAAAGAGCTGCAAATCGAAAGAAAGATTTTGGACAAGGGCGCGATTGCAGGGATGGCCGCCCCCACCTTACACCCTGGCCCCTTCCTCTTCTTTCCCTCCGTCCCTCCCTCCCTCCGTCCATC
>NW_005803619.1:14965-16200 GCF_000240725.1 Microchloropsis gaditana
ATCCAAACGGGAACTTCCTGGGCCCGTCCCTCCTCCTCTTTTCCTCCGCCGCTATGGCGGCTCGCAATGTGGCCTACAGGGAAGAGATCTTCGCCCCGGTGCTGAACGTGGTCTGTGTGGACAGCTTGGAGGAGGCGATCCAGTTCGTCAATGCCAGGTCGGTCCTTTCGCGCCAAATTTGTACCTCCCTTCCCCGTTGGAGGCTGCCTTTTTTGTCCTTTTGTCGGTGGGGAATATCATACTCCGTGCGTGTTCTTTGGGTACGGATTTAATCGTGTTGCGGGACCTGTCGTCGTGCCATATCATCCCTTTCGGCTCGTCCAGACGTCCTGCTTCTGCTCGCACGGCCTCGAGTCCGTACAAAGAGCTTGTGTGCCTGTCCGTGTCGAACGAGGCTTGGAATTCCGGATGGCTCATCCTTCTCCTTCCCCCCCTTGGTTCCCCTCCACGTGCTTCCCTCTCTCGGGACCTCTCCCCACAGTCCCTATGGGAATGGCACCGCGATTTTCACCTCTTCGGGGGCAGCGGCGCGAAAATATCAGAAGGAAATCGACGTCGGACAGGTCCGTGGGCCCGGCTTGGCCCGAAAGAGGAGGGGAGCACGCCGAAGCTTCGGGAAGGGGAGAGGGGCCGCAAGCCACAAAGATGCGGAAGGCTGGAGGTCCTTTCCACGGGCTGCCCTCCCTCCCGCTCCCACTGCGTCCCTCTGCAAACTAATACCAATATTTAAAACCGTATCTACCTCTTCTTTCCTGCATCGCTCCTGTCCTCCCTTTTTTTTCCATCCTTTCCCTTCTACCCAGGTCGGGATCAACGTGCCTATCCCTGTTCCTCTTCCTTTCTTCTCTTTCACCGGCTCCCGGGGCTCTTTGCGGGGAGACTTGCACTTTTACGGTGCGTGGATTTGGGAAATGTGAGAGGGAAAGAGGGTATCGAAGGAGCTGGGAGGAAACGAAATAGGCTCAAGGAAGGAAAGCGAGAGATGGCTAGGGGGTCGAAGGAGGTATAGGGAGGCTGTGATAAAAAATGACAGGAAAGAAAGCGCCTGAACTCTGTAAGAGAGTGTGCACACCGTTAGGTATTGTCAAGCGGTTGCCCTCCCTCTCAACCCCGCAAAGTCGTGCCTTATACCCCCTTTTTGGATCGCAGCCTCGATGCTGCGGTGTGGTCAAATTTTTGGATATATCAATCATTGTGACCTGGAGACCGGATTCTAAGCGGCAAGAGCACTTCGA
>NW_005803619.1:16245-17808 GCF_000240725.1 Microchloropsis gaditana
GTGGAGCGAGTGAATGGGTGAACAAGTCGACAAAAAGGATAAATGGAAGTAATCCCCGATGGGGAGAAAACCAAGCGTGATGACATTTCTTTGAATACCCGATGGCCCACTGTCATGCCGGAGGCCCCCGTCCCTCCCTCCTTCGGGACCGCCTATGCATTGAGGGCTGAATCACACTAACCAAAAGGAGCCCGGCTGGCGTGCGCCTCACCGCCCCTTCCAACCCAAGATATCATCTCCTACTCCACCGTGCTCCTCCCATCCTCTTCCCAAACCTCTAACTTCACATGCGTCCCACTTGGTCTTGGCATATGCGTCCCTTCTTAACACTCAGGTTGGCCTTTCAATACCCGGATTTACCCCCTCAGTCATGTGCTTTCCCTACTTATGTTCTTTCGTACCTGTGCTGTACTGCTTGCAATTTTTGCGTTTGCGCAATCACTTTCATTTTCACTGTCAGGTTTTCTCATATCAATCCCGCTTCCCCCTCTCTCGGTAAATACTTAAGGGGAAGGCCGTTGTCATGCCGGCTGCTTTTCCCGAGGCTTCCTGGGCGCCTCGTCCGCGCTATTTTAAATGTGAAATATGGCGTGCTATCTTCTCATTTCTTCGTCCTTCTTTTCTCTCTCTCTGACTATCGATCGTCACATCTGTGCTGCCAGGAACCTGTCTAAACCGTCCATCCATCCACTCTGCTTCAGACCCTTTCGACGCAAGCACCTGGCCCCCTGGAACCTCTTCTCCCTCGCGACACTATCATCGCCGGTCCTTCGCCCATTCAATTCCGTACAATTCGAAGCGAAAGGGGGGCCATCGAGCGAGTGGACGAGGGCCGGCGTCAGCAAGTCCCTTCCCCTCCTCCTTTTACTCCGCAACCTCCCTGGGAGTGCGGCTTCTGTCTTACTATCCGTCATCCTCCGCCTGGGCTACAGCCAGTCCTCCCCTCCTCGCGTTCATCGGGGAGAAGGGGACGCAAAGAAAGCGTCACTGTCGTCAGTTTTCTCTCCCTCTCTCCCTCCCTCCCATTCCTGCCCTGCTCCTCCTCCGGGTGCCTGGAGGGATATCGGATTGAGGTAGAGCCCTCGTGGGGAGGGGCTGGGAGAGGGGACCAAGCCAGCGACAGCGGACGCCGGGAGGCCGGGATGGGCGGGGGACATCGCACAGGCGGCGTAGAAGGCCCCGAAAGGCGAGGGGGGGAAAGCGGAGGAGGAAAAACCATGGGCCCGAGTGGTCTGTGACGGAGGGTGGGGGTCGCTGGGGCTGCGACTGGGATGACACATCTTTCCGGTGTCCTTGTCTGCTTCCTCGCACACGTTTTGGAGGAGGGAGGCTATGTCCGTGGTGTCCGAGCAAGCCGGGTCGGAGGAAGACGAGGAGGAGGAGGACGGGGGGGAGGCGCCGGGGGAGGAAGGTGTCATGGACAGGGTGCTGGTGGTGCAGGTGGAGGGAATACCCGCTGCTCCTGCCACGTACGGAGGGGCTTCGACACTTAGGCCAGAGAAAGGAAGGGAGGACGAGATATGGCTGGCGGCGAAAAGGGCCAAGAAGTCCGCCCCCCCCCCC
>NW_005803619.1:20396-20691 GCF_000240725.1 Microchloropsis gaditana
CCGCAATCGATAAAGAGGGATTCAAGCCACCGGCGCACAGAAAGAGGAAGCTGCGTGCCTGAGGGCCTTCCTTTGGGCGAGTACCTTCATGGATTGAACCCTCCCTCTTTCTCTCAATGTTCACGTCAGGGTAAAACCTTGGCCGACGCGAGAGGAGATGTATTCCGTGGACTGGAGGTTGTGGAGCTGACCTGTGGGACGGCCTCCCTGATGATGGGCGAGACGATGGAGGGGTTGGCGAACGGTAAAGGGGGGAGGGAGGGCGCGAGGGAGGGAGGGAGGGAGGGAAGGAAGC
>NW_005803619.1:20701-21481 GCF_000240725.1 Microchloropsis gaditana
TTCTTCTTCCCTCCAGGGGTGGACACCTACTCCTACAAGCAGCCGCTTGGCGTCTGTGCGGGTGAGTGCGAGTCCCTCGTCGCTGCCTGATGTCTCCGAGCTTCCAGTCGATTCCCCCGATCCACCTGTTTGTCCCAGGCCGTGGTTGGGATGTTTCCTAGTCCTTTCTTCCTCGTGGTGCCCGCCCTCTTCCTCCCTTCCCTTGCCGCCGTCACGCCCCCCGACCACTCTTCACGCCTCCCTCCTTCCCGCCCTCCGTCTTTTCCTTCTTCCCTCCCTGTCAGGAATATGCCCCTTCAATTTCCCCGCCATGATCCCCCTGTGGATGTTTCCCGTTGCCGTGACATGCGGCAACACTTACCTACTGAAGCCCTCCGAGAGAGATCCCGGGGCCGCCCTCCTCCTTGCTCAGATGGCCACGGAGGTAGCAGGACTCCCTTCCTCCCTCCCTTCCTCCCTCCCTCCCTCCTTTTCTTGGTCTCTCTTCCCTTTTCTTCTTCCTTTTCGTCCGTTGCGTCCTCTCTCGCTTGCCCTTCCTACTCGTAGCTCTAGTGATGCGTCAGCTCCAAAGCCTTCCTTCTCTTCATCCTCCTAGCCCTCCCTCTTTTCTCGCTTCTGACTTTGTCCTCTGTCCTCACCGATCCTCCCTCCCGCCTTCCCTCCCTTCCTCAGGCCGGTCTCCCTCCCGGTGTCCTCAACATCGTCCATGGCACCAAGCACACCGTCGACTTCCTCTGCGACCATCCCAGCATCAAGTCCATCTCCGTCGCCATCCTGGCC
>NW_005803619.1:21491-31446 GCF_000240725.1 Microchloropsis gaditana
TCTCCTCCTTGGCCCTCCGCTTCTACCAACGGCCCGACTTGGACAAAGTTGGCTCGATTTTTGCCCGGCATGGGCGAGAAAGACGGGAGAGGAGGGAAAGGACAGCCTCGCAGCTGCAGCCATTGGTGCTGGGGGAAGTGGAGCGGGAGGAAGACGAGGAAGAGGGCAGGAGGAGAGGAATGAGCCGAGGGCGTCTGGATTCAGGTAAGGATGCGGACTATCCTTTCTCGCAGGACTGTGTCTCAGTTGAGATTGTTTCGTGGGGTCTCAACGGGTGTCGGGACACCGCAAAGTGTCATGTCGGGACGTTCTGGAGGGACTTGTTGAGCTTGCGTAAGGTCTGCCATACAGCACTGTCTTTCACGGCTGTGAATTCGCCCCTGCAAATAAGCCTTTGCTCAAATGCGACATATTTTTAATCATGACAGACGAATCTATGGGGTCTTCCATCTCGCTGGCGTCGGAGCGTGCTCGCTCTCATACCATGAACACAGTCACATCCCACCTATCAAGAGCTTCTCGGCTGTGGCAACGCATGCGAGGTTACATGCATTTGGACGGTGAACAAGGATTTGAGAGTGTTTGGGACAGGAACAGAGGAATGCTGGCATCTTTGTCGCCTCTGGGTGGGATTAGAGGGCCGGGAAGGGGGAACACAGGGAGAAGCATAGATATGGTGCGCCTGTCCCGAGAGTCCGATGGAGGACATCGCGAAACAGTATAAGGATTTAATTTTCGGGTAGAAGAGGGAAGAAATGTAGCAAATGCCATATACTCAAAGCATAAAACATGCCCCTTGCTGACAAAGATTTGAAATAAAAAATCGACTTGAACTTTGCCGGATTCGACCTTTAAGGACAGTTGTAGGATTGTCCTTTCTTCCCGTTGTTATGACAGTAAGCGAAACAAGCCGCGGACAGGACAGACTGGTCTTTTAAAAGCGTGTGGATGTACGTCGAGGGATCAGGCAGCTTGTGTGACTGAGACCAGGTTCCTGACATTCGATCTGTAGGGCAGTTATTTTCGCCCAAATTAAAAAAATTGAAAGGAGTAACGGCCGTGCCGCTTCGTAGATCTTCCTGCCCAACGGAACAAAGGGTTTTCAAAATAGATCTTTCCTCTGACACTCCATTCTCTGGAGAGCCCTGTGCCATGTTAATGTAGCATATCATAGATAAATAGATGCTTAAAGTTGTAAACGTGGAGTGGAAGAGGTGCTTTGGAGGAGTGGTAGCCAGATAACTTTTACTTGACGCCTTTCATCGAATGTCGCATCGGATGGCGTCGCTAGTCGCTCAATCAAACCACTCGCGTTCCTGTGCCTATTTTAGAAAGATGTTGTTCTTGCAAGCATTCTACATGATGCCTCTCCCTATCTTGACTTTGCCATCTGTCTATAAGGTCCTTAAAGTTTTACATTCATCGAGATCACTTATCTTTCTAAAACAGGGCAGCGGCTGAAGTACTTTCCAAGGCATCGACGGTATTTATGGATTATCTCTCAGGTTCACGTAAAGCAAGCGGTACAACTGGAGATGCGAACGACATCAATTCATCGGGACTGGTGTTTCGAGGGCGCACGCCGCGGACGCCGTCAAATCCGAATGGTTTTGACGCACAGGTTGATATTGAGACCCAACAACCGGGCATTGGAATGAGCAATAGTAGTAGCCACGGAGTGAGCCGCAACAGTGCAGGATCGGGTGCAAGCGCAGGTTTGCCGTACATGCAGCAGCATTCGATGCAGCACGGCTCAAGTTCCACCGCTGCTTCACAGGTACGCGCTTTGGCTAGGAAGGGAGGGATCCACGAGGAAGACTGGTTACCATTATCCGTCTGACATTCACCAACCCCTTTGATCGTAGGATCTGCTTGTCATTTACTTGTCATCTTTCCCCCCTTCCGTCATCCATTTGTTTTCCTGATCCATCGACATCCAATTGATCGGTCCTGTTCCTCCACACTGCATCCTTACAGTGGCAAACCAATACCCAAAATGAGCGTACAGTAGTCGCCCCGCCCCGTCGCGGTACTTCCCTGTCCTCTTCCGTTTCGACGTACGAAGACGACAAGAACAAGAAATTCCGATCCTCCTTCTCCTCCCCTGCCTCTGCCTCCCTATCCCAGGGCCAGAGCGCCTTTCGAAGCCTTTTCATCGGCGCCTGTCTCACCTGTGGTTTGCTGGGTATCCTCTCCACCGTAGGGTTCTTCAACCGAGGCAAGACGAACTCGTATGTCTACACCCGACCTCGATCCTCCTCTTACGCTTCTCCTGCCGTCCTTGATCCGGAGGATTTCGACGTCCCCCTCCCGCCCAAACGCGCCTTGCGGGGCTCGGTCCACAACCAGGTGGTCACCAGCGAAGGTAGTCGCATCGTCCAGTCGCACATCGACCACCACCATTCCCGCGTCATTTTGATCCCGTCCAACGAACCTTTCACGCGCCGCAATGTCCATCACTTTGCCCAGCATGGGGCGCGCTTGGGGACAAACACCCACCGGAACGAAACCGGGAATGCGCGGGCCATTCATGTGGACGACATGGAAGAGTTTGTAGAGGACCGGCGAGAGTATGTCCGGCACCCCAACGACGTGCTCCTCCGAGACGAAGACTTGCATGCCATGGAAGCCACAGCGCATTTCCCTTACCCTTTCATCACGAACGGAGACGTGCACAAAATCGAGGTCGCCCACGGCGTGGATGACCACCACGACGCCGACTCCCACGACTACTTCGGCTCCTCCATGGTCAACATGGGCTACAACCCCGCCACGAAACTGACCACCCTGGCGGTGGGCGCCCCGGGGGCCCTGGACACGAGCGGG
This sequence comes from Microchloropsis gaditana, assembly GCF_000240725.1. Lineage (NCBI taxonomy): Eukaryota > Eustigmatophyceae > Eustigmatales > Monodopsidaceae > Microchloropsis > Microchloropsis gaditana. Next base: position 24,318 of record NW_005803619.1, read on the forward strand.
GCCATTTATTTCATGGACGTGAACCGGGAGGGCGACGTGGAGAACTACTCCTACCTGACGCACGAGGATTTTGTGGAGACGGTGGGGGGAGGGACGGGGGGCTCGGTGTCCTTTGGGAAAGCGTGGGGCCCCAATTCGGCGCTGGGCTGGGCGCTGGAAAACGTGGGGGACTTGGACGGGGACGGGGTCAACGACTTGGCGGTGGGCGCGTTAGGATACCCGGCGGGGAACTCGAAGGGGGCTGTTTTCATCTTCTTTCTGACCGCCGAGCACGAGATCAAGAGCTACAAGGTGATCACCGAGGGTGTCGGGGGCTTCCCTCACCAATTGAACCAGCACTGGCGCTTCGGGTCCTCCCTCTCGCGCCTGGGAGACCTGGACGGCGACGGGGTGACGGAGCTGGCAGTAGGGGCGATGGGCATGGGAAAAGAGCGGGGCGGGGTCTTCGTCCTCTTTATGAACAAGGACGGGACGGTCAAAAACACGCATCTGATCGCGTCCTTGCGCGGTTGGGACCACAAGCTGGTCGTGCAGGATCAATTTGGCTCCGCCGTCCGGGGGATGGGCGACCTCGACGGGGACGGAGTGCCCGACATGGTCGTCTCGGGCGATGGCTTCCCCGCGGGCGAAAGCTACGGGGCAGTCTGGGTCCTCTTTTTGAACGTGGACGGCTCGGTCAAGTACTGGCGGCGCCTGGACGAATTCGACCCGCTGCTGGAGCCTGAAGCCCTGTTTGGAGCTTCCTTGGCATCCTTGGGGGATCTGGATGGGGACGGACGGCAGGAGCTCCTGATCGGCGCCCCAGGCCTGCATGAATTGAGGGGAGAAGCCTTCATTGTCTCCCTTGACAAGGAAGGCCGCGTGCGGCATTACAAGACCGTCACCGATTCCGACTCGGACCTGGAGGCGGTGATTTCTTCCAACGATGAATTTGGATGGTCGGTGACAAGTCTGGGCGACCTGGACGGGGACGGAGTGCCGGACCTCGCCGTAGCGGCAGAAACCTCGCCGGGGGAGACCAATCATCCCTCGCTCTACATGCTTTTCTTGGCAAAGCAGGACGAAGGGCCTGGGGCAGCGGGTGCCGCCCGGGCAATGGAGGAGAAGGGAGCGGCGGCACAGGAAACCAAACGTCGTTTGCGATGAGCACGTGGCATAGGAACGGCGCCTGGTGCCTGGCTCCAGGATTGAAGTGATGGATAAGGCGACACAAAAAAGGGACATGCGGGAGGATGAAGGGCTGGAGATGGATGCGGCCAGCGAAAAGAGATGGGGAAGGGAAAAGAGAGTGGCGAGGGACGGAGGCGTCGGGCAGAATGCGGCAGGATGGCCGGCATACATGTGCAGTGCTGACGGGACGGATACACCGATTGCGATGGGGTTGACGTGTGTTGTGACGTACTGTTGTTACTGAATGGTGGAGTCGTTGGGGATGTACGGTTCATGTCATAGTAGAAAACGTTTCTGATTTTCCTCTACAGCTCTGCATTGTGCAGTGGTATTGAAAGGGGTCATTCAAAAATCAACATAATAGTGGCAATGCTGGAGGCTTAAAAATATGATCGACAAGCAACATTAAGTGCTGAAATATCAGGAGCATTCGGTTTCATCCTTTTAGGGCGGCATACATGCATTCTTTACTGATACCCTGAGCTCTCTGTCGGGTATTCTTGAGTTTCTTTCTTTTGCTTTTTGGTGTCAACATTGTCCTCTACATTTCGGATTCAAGGGCTGTCCTAAAGAGTAGCACGCTTGACGGTACTCCTGGATCGCAGCCCGACTACACGAGTGCTTCGTCGGGCAAGTAGGAAGTTAAAAAAAAGACATTTTTTGACATGTAGCCGTCTTGCGTTCCTTGCGACCCGGCACACGTACAGGAACTTTTATAATAAATGTTACAACACATATCATCATACCATAACAACTCGCTCTAACATGGTAATGATGGAAGACTTGCTATTGGCAAAAGTAAGGATGGGTGTCCTCAAATCTTACGAGAACTAGGAAGCATATGACTTTCATGTGACTTTGCCCCTTTGCTCCAACAACATGGATCAAAGAAGAAAAGAAATGATGAAGAATCCAAGTTTTTCCTGCTGGAAAAACAATGGCGTCATTCTTCTAATTATATCGGATATGTTCGGGCTTTAGTCTGTTGCTGTGCACAGACCCGTTTGCATGCACACACCTTTGCGGTGGCTGTATCACTTCCCGCGGATGCAAGCTGGACGGTCCAGTCGCACGGTGGTCAAAGGTGGATATGGAATCTTTTTTGGGTGTGCGCGTGAGGATGAATTTTAGGTATTTCGAAGCCTGCGTAGCGTATGAATCTTCAGCGCCTGCATCGCCTCGGGTGAGGGAAGAAAGTGGTGGTACCTTCTCGCTTCATCCCACTCACGGCGTCGGGGCGAGCACAACCAAGACAACGTTTCTCTGTATCTTAAGGCTCATTCTATGCCACCAGGAGGAGGTACTTCTGGTGTCTGGCTCTCGATTTTCGTTTACCGTCGATCTCAATGCTTTGTGGACTGCCCTTCCTCAACCCGTCTTGCCCCTCTCGCAACAGATTCAAGCAGGGCTTTTCCACCGCCAGCGCTCAAAATGTCTGAGCGCACCTCTCTCCTGAAGTCATCCGCGGAGCCCAAGCCTGTCTACGTGGTCCCGCGAACGAACAGCATCAGCCGGGTGACCGTGGAAAATGTTAAGGCGTCTCCCCATTGTAAGTTTCGGGGCTTGCTACCTATCGAATTGGCCTCTGACGTTCTCGGTCATATTTGTCCTTGCCAGGAGGCAATCTACTCTGGTGCATCTCGTCCTCATTCTTCCCAATGTTTTATTCCATACGCCCTTACCACAAGACGAGCGTTCGCAGTTTCCCAGCAGCACGGGGTTCTTGGAACGACTCTGGCCATTCGCTTACCAGGATACGACGCGCTACGGCAAAATCCGTAAAGCACCTGTCAAAGTAGAGCCCAAGGTAAAGGACTGCCGCCCGCGTGATGCCTGTGTGTCATGTTTCAGCTGAGAGAGGATGGAATTTCCGGCAGACTCCTCGTCACATGCAACGAAGAGTCACGTAGTGGATTGCGAACCCGATGGGTGTTCGTCACACGACCCTCTTGTATGCGTGGCAAGCGCGCTCTAGGACGCGTTACTGTTTGGCCTGCTCATATGCCTTCCTCCCTTTCCTGGACCTTAGGTGTTCTTTGCCAACGAGCGTACCTTCCTCGCCTGGTTGAACATGTCAGTGACCCTGGCGTCCATCTCCGTCGCCATCCTGGCCTTTGCGGACCACAACGAGTTTTCGCAGATCTACGGCTTTACCGTGCTCCCTGTGGCGGTGGCCTTTGTCATCTATGCGTTGACCACCTACACACGTCGGTGAGAAACAAGGGGGAGGCAAGCCTTGGGGAAGGTGGGAGAGAGTTGAGAGGGAGTATTTCGGTCAGGCGCCAAGGGTTAAAAGAGGGGAGGTTCGAGGAAAAAAAGGAGGCAAGGAGCAGGGAAAAGGATCCGTGCCCGTCGTCTTTGTGGTTGCTGGCGGAAATGCGGTCTTGGGACAGGGTGCTGGACATGCCGAGACAGCTCAGGCAGTGGAATGACGCCGTCTCACCCTCCTTCCCTCCCCTATACCCCCTGGCCCTGTGCCCCCCTCAGCTCCTTCATGCTCCGCAACCGCATGCCTGGGCCCTACGAAGACCGCGTGGGGCCCGTTGTCCTCACCCTCCTTCTCTGCCTCTCCATCACCGTGAACTTCATCCTCAAACTCATCGACATCCTCGGCGATAAGGAGGCTGCTGCCCCCGCGACACCGCTCTCCATGAAGGGGGGCTTGGGTAGTGGGATTAAGTCCGGCCCCGTGGTCACCCCGGCTCCATTGACAGGGCCTTGACTTGAAAGGGGTTTGGGGTAGGTAGGGGCCCGTCAAATGTCCGACGCTTTTGGCGTGAAGACTAAAGGCTTTTGCGGTGTCGGACGGTAGTGTTAAAGCACAAGTGGTTTGGAGAGTACTGGGTAGCGGCTCCAATCGTTGTGACTGTCTGGAGAGGTAGTAATATTGAGTCGGGACTGGAAGTGGACAAAATACATATTGATATGAAAGATGGACAAAGCGGTAAACAGTGGAAACATGCAAAGGAAAGCATCGGCCTAGGTTTGGAAATGGCTGCTTTTTTTAATATGATGCACTTCGTTCCCTCCTGTACTCTAAATCTCGAGATTTTCGACGTCGTCTTACTTTGACCCACGTCTCGCGGCAACCTCATTTTTCGTTCGAAATGAATGGCGGTTTCGTGATGAGTAAATAATGGTGCCGAGCGGCAGTCGGTACCGACATTTTATGCGCACAGAACACTGTATTTGTAACTGTGAAAAAGTACATTATTTTGAGGAACTGGTCATGGATGATAATATGTCTGCATGCAAAGTGGCCGAGTTATTTCAAATTCAAAAAATAACCTCCCGCCATGCAGCCGCTCGCAGCCAAAGCAATGAGTGCCACCAAGAAATTGATTTTCAGAATCATATTTATTTCACCTCGAGTAACAAGGGAAGGTGAGTGCAGTCTCGCAAATAGAAATCTCACGTAGATTCGGCAGCAGTCGAAAGAAACGAGAAATGTCCCACAATTGTACATGTAAGCGTTTCTGGGCCGAGATGTCGTTCAAATAAGTTTCGTCCACCCCAAAAGGATTAGAATCAATCACTTACCATATCAACTAATGTCTATCGACTGCGGTACCTTTTTCTACTCAATGATGGTTGTTCGATGTGAAGGTGCACCCGGACAGCTCGTTAGTAAGGATGTTGCCACCCTGCATTGGTCCCCGGCCGTAAACCCTGGTACCGCCATATATGTATGCAAGTACAAAGTGGATAGTGCAGGCCTGGAATTGGGGATGCAGGACCCTGGAGCAAGAGATAGGATGGCAAGTATGTGCAAAGAAAAGGGTCGGCAACAGAGAAAGCGAAGGGAACCGATGAAAAAGCGGGAGAGGAGCCTGACGAAGACTCAGGGAGTTGACGAGACACGTAGAGATTCGCTTTGACACGTGTGGAAGGTCTATCAATTTGAAAGCGCGCCAGACAGGAAAAGGACACATGCGCCGACAACAAGGGTGATGTACAAAGAGGAAGGCCAGTGCCCATCGCATCAAGGCTTCCGGGAACTGAGCACGCTGTCCGAAAAGGAGTCAAGTGAATGATACGTGATTTCAAATAAAATAGAGAGCATGAGAGACGTAAGCCATTAAAGATTTTCATGCTATTTATTGATAGCCTGGCGGCGTTCACTCCCTTCCCCCTAACCCTTGAGTTACGTAGATACGTCTCACTTTATGGCTTCCCCCGGGGGACCGTCTGACGACAATAGCTTTTTCCGCAACGCCTCCATTTTATCTGGGCGGCCGACAAGAAATTCCTTCCCTTTCACGCGCAATAGAACACCGAGCGCTGGCTCGGAATCATGCTCGACCGCCATACGCAGGGCGTTTTCTGCCAGTCCTTGGATGTCTGTATTGGATAGACCATTCACCTTGACGCGGACTACGTTATGCGCGTCGAGAAGTTCCCGGAGGGAATTTAAATGGCTTTTCAACACCCCCTTGGCTCCCAGGCGAAGGAGGGGCTTGCGTTGTTGGTTCCACAGGGAGTCGAGCACTTGGGGTGGAAAGAGTGGAGAGTTATATTGAACAATTGTCGAGCCTGGCAACGGTTCGGAGGAAGAATCCATAGTTGATGGCCTTTCGTTGTTCTCCGTGTTATCAAGGGCGGAAGCCCCGTACTGACTGCGAGGGCGGGACCAGGGAGACAGCATAGCATGGTCACTGGCAGGCACACACACATTGCTGCCTCCACTGGTCAAGCGCCGGGGGCTGACATGCATGGAAGTGTGGATGAAGGCGTTTGCAGGAAGGAGAAGGAGGAGCATGGAAAGGATGCCGGTGCGGATAGTATATATAGAGGTAGGGGGGGGGCGGACGAAGAGAGGCGGCATTGGCGGCTGGTATCTGTTGAAGTTTTGCTGGGCCGAGCAATCGACAAGACTCAGGCACCTGGTACCACAACACCTGGCAAAAGTACGTAAAGGAAAGGTATGAACGATCAATGTTGACACGGGAATGAACCACACCCACCAAAATCCATGGTTTTGGTGGTGCACAGGCGTCGTTTGTGCGAGGGTGGGAGGCTCGGATCGCCCGAAGAACAAGCCACGGGCGATTTCCTTGCGTGAAATATGTTCAATACCCTTCTGTCAAATCTCCTCCGGACACAGACCCGCGTGCGCGATTACAGGCAGCCACTTTTCGTCGTTTTGTAGATCGTCTTTTGATTCTCATGACTTGGTGGATTCTTTTTTCCTCTTTTCCTCTTACACCCACGCAGAGACACCATCACATGCCTTTCATCACTCCTCCTGTGCTTCGTCGATCCATTCTGCTCAAAGCTCTTCCTCCCTTTGCCTCGCGAAATACATGTTTATTACAACCTGTATTGACGACATGCTTCCGTGGACGCTTCTTTGCTGCTGCCGCCACTGCCCACCGAGCCGTGGATATCGAAAATAAGCAAGAGAGTCATCTTCTCGACGCTGCAGTACGTATATGTCTCCCTCCGCTTTTCAACTCATGTTAAACCCATGATTTCACAGAATTAAAAATTACATCCCAGCCGCCTATCCAGAATTTTATCAATGGCGTTTTTGTTCCATCCAAGGCCAAAAAGTGGATTCCATTGCGAAACCCTGCCACGCAAGAAGTACTAGGCAGAGTGCCCGAAAGCACACTAGGGGAGGTAAGGGTGGAAACAATACCGCAATAAGAGAAAGGAAGCGAGAGAAGGGGATGAAACCATGAAGGCAAAATGTGTCATGCGAATGCTGTTATGCATGTGTACCGTCTTCAAGCACATTGATTGCCTCAATACCTTTTTCGTAACCTAAACCTACTCCGTACAGTTGGAGTCGGCCGTTACGGCGGCCTCCCACGCTCTTGTGGCATGGCGAGAGGTACCGATCCAACAACGCCAGCGCGTCATGTTCAAGCTGCAGCATTTGATCCGAGAAAACACGGAGGCCCTGGCGGAGAGCATTACCCGGGAACAGGTAGGGTTCCAAGGCGGGGGGCAGGGC
>NW_005803618.1:0-31410 GCF_000240725.1 Microchloropsis gaditana
ATGTCTGAGAGCCATGAGAAGGGCGTCGATGGAGGAAGTGATGGAATGGGCATGAAGGAGGAGGATGATGTCGAAGATGACGTGAACGTTGCACTGCATTCCGAAACCTCGGACCCAGAAGTCTTGGGTGACAGTAGACCGAAAAACGGACGAGAAGCTAAAAATCGTAGTGGCAGCAGGGAAGTGCCGGGACAAATTGCAGCGGAGGCTGAAAGTCTGTCCGTCGAGGCCTTCGGAGGGGATGTCCGAGCGATGCGACGTGCCCGACTAGAGTTGAAAAAAACAGAGATTGCCACCTTGTGCGAGGCCATCTGGGAAAACCCCGAGGGAGGGCTCTTAGGCCGGTCCGCCGGGGGCGGATGGAGGGGCAGGGGCAGCCGAATGGGGGCTTTGCTCGGCGCTCTGGAGGATCAGGACAAGCAAGTCCAAGTCTGGGCAATGGCCTCACTGGTGGCGGTCTTCAGAGACCTGGCCCCCGCCTACCGGATCCGCCTGCCCACGGAGAAAGAGTTGCAGGTGAAGGCGTCGAAGGAAGTCAAGCGCACGCAGGAGTACGAGCGGGTCTTGCTTGCCAGCTACCAAGCCTACCTCAAGTATTTGGAGCGGACGAGTCACGCAGGCCGCGCGTCGCCCTCTGGAAAGCCCCAGGTGTCCCCAGCGGGGAGGGAGGTCCGTCGGAGCGTGGCAGCCAAGTGTCTGTGCGAGCTTTTGACGGCGCTGTCTCACTTCAACTTCACGACGAGCGTGCTGACCGCCGTCATCCGCCTCGGCATGGGGCCCGATCCTCCTACCCGGACGATGGCAGGGGCGGCGGTGCGGCGCCTTTTGGAACGCGACCAGCAGGGAGACGTGTCTCTGTCCGCGACTAAGTTGATATGTAAGGAGATGCAACATCGACGGTTGCAGGCGCCGGAAGACATGCTGCGGGCCCTGCATGCGCTTAAACTGGTGGTGAAGGAAGACGAGGCCGTGGAAGTGCTACGAAAGGCGCGCGTGCATGCAACGAAGCGGAAGAGCCAGCAGCTGGAGGAGGAGGAGGAGGACGGAGAGAGTGAAGTGCGAACGGGGTTGAGGGAGGCGGAGGCGCGCGCAGACCCGGAATTGCGGGCACGGTGCCAGTCCGAGTCCTTGCAGGAGGTTACAATTTTGTACTTTCGCGTGCTGAAACAGGCCAGGAAGCCGACCTTGCTGCCCGCAGCGCTGGAGGGGTTGAGTCGCGTAGCCCATCTCATAAATTTGGACACCGTGGTGGACGTCTTGGAGGTGTTGAAAGACATGCTGGATCCGACCCGAAATTTGCCCCTGGGAGCGAGCCTGCACGCGGTACTCACGGCCCTACGCACGTTGCAAGGTCCGGGTCGAGAGCTCAGGGTCGACGATAAAGCCTTCTTGACTTTTTTGTACCAGCTGTTGGGCCGCGTCGGGATGGGCCTTGCCGCCGACAGCCACCAGGACGAGAAGAGGACTGATGCCCGTTCGGGCGTCACCATCTTCCCGCTGCTTGTTACGTGCCTACGGAAAGCCCTCTTGGAACGGCGAGAATTTTCACTGGCGCGTGTTGCTGCCTTTTACAAGCGCCTTCTGGGCCTCGCTTTGCAACTCACCTCCCCGCAGGAGTCACAGGTCGTGCTGGGGATCGTCAAGGAGCTACCGACTCGCTACCCGGGCCTGGAACAAATGCTCGACGGAGAGACCGACCGGGTTGCGATGGGCGTGTATCGGCCTGATGCCGTAGAGCCGGAAATGAGCAATCCGCTGGCTTCGGGTGCCTGGGAATTGTCGCTTCTCAAAGTTCATCATTTTCACGCGGGAGTGCGGAGGGCAGCAACAGAAGCGATCACGGCAGCAACGGCCGCGGCAGCCTCGACGCAGACTGCCACGCCATGGTCGTCCTCGTCATTTAGAGTTCGCGATTATTTTAACAAAGCTGGCAAAGGTTTGGAGAAAGAGGTGGCGATGGATGATCACTGGGACTTCTTGAAGCTCGGCTTCGGGGGAATGTTTACTCAACTGCCGCGGCTTAACCCGTTGCATGCCATGATACGTCGAGCTGCGAGAGAAAAGCGAGGGCAGCGCACCAGGCTTTACTTCATTGAGCGATACGGCAATGTAGGGGCAAGTGAGGGAGAAGGGAGGGATTACAAGTCGCAATTTTGGGGAGAAAGTACGCATTCGAGACAATCTCTGAACGAAGATTTGAAACGCACTGAAAACCTCTCTTTTCAAAAGTACTTCCGCGACACTCGGGCACACAAACGTAAGCTATCGTTGTGTCGGGAGTTACAACGCTCACGGGCAATTTTGAAGATGTATGCGTCTCGCCATTCCCAAGGGAAGCAAGCTGCCTTAAATTGAGGCAAAAGTAAACAACGAAAAACCAAACATTTTTTTCAAAAAAGCGGATTGCGTCTTTTTTTAAAACTATCATACATTTTTTTCCTTTATCAAAAACCACACCTTGACATCATTGCCTTGTGTGGCTGTATGTTGCTTCCTGTCTGAGGCGCCCCTGTGATCAATAACCAATCTTACATCGTCACGTTGATGGCCCTTTTACTGATTTCATCCGCCAACGTCTGTGCACATGTTCGCATCTTCTTCACACCATTATATCCCCCTCGTGTATGGTACTGTATCGGTGTGTCCGCCGACGTGCGAGCTCTTGCTCGTTTCGCCTTCCTCTCATGATGATTATCACTCCGATCAACGCTAATAAGACTGCAAACAAAGGACCCGCCACCTGTACAGTTTTTGCGGCGCTTGTGCTCCCAAGAACTTGCTTTTTGAAATCCTTGACGAAAGATGCAGGCATTTCGAAGCCTTCATCGTACCTAACCATCGGCAAGAAGAGCATGTGTTCATCCCCCTCCGCGGGCAGGCCAAAGTCCCATGTCACTTCCTCACGCACACATCGTGTTTCTGCCTCATTCAAGTCCCTCTGCAGGATGGTCGCCAACGACAAAGCTTCGATGCGAGACAAGGACGGGAATCGGAGTCGCTTCAAGCCCGCATTCAACTGGACACGCTTGTGGGTCCGAAACGTGACCCCGCTGCGCTCTTCCGCATCGATAAAGGTCAAGTGCGACTCTGGGTCTGGATCCAATCCTTCCACTGCCTGCTGCACGCTCGGGTCCGCCTCCAGGAAATGGGGCTTGCTCAAGAACAATGGAAAACCGCCCATGAGCGTCAAGTTTGACAACCCCGTCGGCAGATTGTCTTGGTACCAGTCTGCCGACATGACCGAGTCATTCCGAAAATCCTCCTGGCTGAAGACATAACGACGCAGCGAAACCCCGTGGAAATCATGCACCTCTCCCACGTACACCATCTCGATCCACCGTCGATAATCCTCCTGAAAAGTGACGACCGTCTCCTGGCCCGTTAAGGGGTGCGCGAACAAGCTCCCGTCCGTACCTCGAACCTCGTTGGCAGCCGCGCTTCCCCACTGCGGGAGGTACCCATGCCGAACGGCCGACCTGTTGGTCCAGTCCGCCTGATAGATGTCGCAGGCGGGCATCTCCCCCGGGGCCGGGGCGTCCCCCGTGGTCGGGTCCGGACATGCGTGGACCTGCGTCATGTTTTGGAACATCGTGTACCCCTGCAGACGTGCCTTGGTTTTCCCTTGCCCCGTGTAAACCACATTGGGGCCGATCCGACGGGCAGTCTCCGCCTCGGAAGTCAGGTTGGGCTGGAGTCCCGGGAAGGCTTCGGGGATGACCGGCAGAGACACCCTCTTGCCTACACGCTTGGCAAGCTCATCTATGGCCCCCACCAATGCCTGCATAGTCAACAGGACGCTGTCATTATGGTAGCCCCAATACAAATCTCGGGCGCTCTGGACCGTAAAGGGAGAGACGCCCATGGGGTTGCCTTGGCAGAGCACTAGCTTGTACACCGCCTTCCAGAGACCCGAGGCATCGATTTCGCGCTCAATCGCGCGCCGCAAAGGCGCCAGCCAACCGATAGCGGGGTGAATGATCTCTTTGAGCTGCGCGTTAAGGGTGTTCTGGAGTTGCCCTTGGAGGACCTGGATCACTGGATGCACCGTGGTCACGCGCACGTCGGTGTCGACCAAGCCAGTCGCCGCGTTGGCGTCTTCGTCGAAAACGTATGTCTTTTGCAAGACAAAGCTCACTGTCTCTCCGTCAGAAGCGAACGTCAAGTTCAATTTGTGCCGGTGTTGTCGATACACGAAAGGGCCTACTTCCTCCAGGCGCGCAAGCGCTGTGCCCTCCAACAGCTCGGTCGGGTTCGTGAGGTTGAGGTAGTGCAAGCTGTAGTAGATTTCAACACCCAAGTTTTCTCCACTGTCCACGAAGGTCTTGTAGGCTTTTCCCGAAGCACCTTTCAGAACCGTCTGCGCATCAATCCCCTGGGCGACTAGACGATCCACTATCAATGGGCCACAGGCTGTGAGCACCCCGAGGACTACAGCGACGCTTATCAAAAGCACTCCCCAGCGATCGCTGGCCCGACGAATGCACCAAACGCGAGGTCCACCCCAGACACCACACATTGGACGACGGACGCAAAAGGAGGCACGCTCCGGGCTGCCAAAAAATGAGTCACCGTCATCTAAAGCATCCTTGAAGGAAGAATACTCAACCCTTTTTGCTTCCGCGTGGGCATTATCTTCGTCGTACCGGCCCATCACCTGACTTGCCTCCCTTTGGGTTTCGCTCTCTTCCTCAAGTGACGGTGTGACCACGGCAACGGCGGCCAAGGAGGAGGAAGGGGGATACACAAGGAGAGGAAGATTTAAGGTTGAAGCAAAAGACCAGATTTGCGCGCCACTTCCGTCGCCGGCACCGTCTATGGGCAGAGGAGATGGTGACTGTGGCCGACGGTGCTGTCGATGTTCACTGTCTTCTGCCACAATGAAGCTTCCTGCTGCCTTGCAGTGCTCCGGTTTTCTTGTTTGGAGGGGAGAGTTGATGATTGATTATCACGGTAAAGAAAATGCAGATGACGTTCAAGCTACAGCAGTCTCCGTTAACAAAACCTCCAAATTTTGCGGACCTCATCATCAAAACTTTGGCCTCCCTAAGAGCTGATGGTACGCTTCAGAACAGGAGCCATGTTTAAATCGGGCACTCGAATATGGCGAAGGTGGAAGCTTCGTTCCTCCGGGTAGCCTGCTGTCGTGGGTGACCGACGCCTGCAGCCAATTGTCTTGTCCGTGTTGATGCAAATGCGCCTTCCATAAGACGATGAAAAGATTCAGTCATACAACAGATATTTTACCGGTCGATTGTTTAAAGGGACTCGGTGGGGATGATTTGCGCATTGTGAGTCATAGCTACATTACCAGAGGCCTCGAGAGAGACGGGAGGCCTTCCATATTTAGAGCCAGTGCGCCACGGCTTTGTGCTGGTAGAATTGAAATTATTGTTGGACTGTTAGTATTCACTACTTGCGACATTGATATGCAAGAAAAAATAATTTTAAAGTAAATAACATGCCTGAAAAAGCACTTACCAAAGGATACTGAGTATGCTTTCGTTGAAGCAGTTTGATTGTGTGCCTTACCGATTTTATAAAAAAAACTTTCAATCACTATTTCAATACTCAGACTTTGGTTACTTAGAAATTGCCTTGAGCACTCCTCCCCACCAGCGGTGTGCCAACGGCCTTCTGCCCTTGCTCTTGCGTTTTTTCACGTGAGGGAAAAAATATCGAAGCGGTGGACTTTCAACTTCATCGCCCGCGTCATCCACGCATTCAATCTCGAAATCTACAAAATACCGCCGTAGCGGCATCCCTTGTATATTTGTACCTTCAACTCCTTTTCTTACTATTGCCCTATTCTCGCTCTTCATGGCGGCTTCAACGAGCTCTGTCATGGATTTACCTAGTATTGGATTGTCGTCGCCGGGGTGCATGAAATCCGCATACAAAATGTGCGAGCCATGCAAAGTCACGGATGTTATTTGCAGGCCAAAATTCTCTGAGGCGTGTGCTAGTAGAGATTTGAGAGTCATATCTTTTTTCGGCGTTACTTCCAGACGATCCCACATATTGTACACCTCTCCTTGCTCGCCTAAAGCAATCGGATGAGCTTCCATTGGCTGCGTCAGCGCAAAAAATGGCCCTGCCAGATTAATGAAGGCGTTCCGATATGCACTAAGAGGGGGATAATGTCGTCGATGTCGCCGTCGCTGCTTTAACAATCCCTCTTCTTTGTTTTGAGATTCCAAGTCCGAATACTCCTCCTCTTCTTCTAGCAAGCTTCGCTGAGCGAGCTTACACAGTTCCAGGCTCGCCAATCCGGCAACTACCGCCGTCGTCGTCGCAATCGCAGGAATGATACGCCCAGCTATTTTCTTCGTCTGCAAGCGATCCGCACGTGCCAAGCCATAATTTGCAGCGCGAAGATTGCTCGCACTCGTAATGAAGGCGATGTGTCCGTTCCAGTCCTGATCCTTTTCAAACATTTCCGGCCTGGTCCGCGCCGCTGTGCATTCCGTCCCTTTGCCGTTGTCTCCCCCCCGTTTGGCGATGCGTTTGATGGTCAGCCGCACTTCCTCAAACTCGCGCTGCACCTTGGCCTCCAGGTCCCCTTCTTCCTCTTCCTCCGCCCGTACCACCTCGGTGGGGGCCTGGTACCCCGAGGCAAGAATCTCATCTAGCGTGGCTTGCACAGTTTCACTCATGCCCTCCACAGTCGTGGTCGGATCCACCACGTTAAAGACGCGCGCCTTGAGCAAGGCGGCGGACAGGAGGAAGTCCATGTGCAAGGGATCACTCCGGTCGAAAACGATCGGGGTTGGGATCCGCCGGTCGCCCGACCAGAAAGGCTCTCCGTCCTCCGTGACACTGTCGCGGGGATGTTCGCGCAACAGGGCTTCGATGTTGCTCTGATACAATTCGTGGAACCGGTCCAAGGCCCACTTCACGCAGCGGCGAGCAGAAGGCACGGGGTCCCATATCTCCAGATCGACAAGATAGCCCTCTAGCTCCCGCAGCAAGGTTTCATCGCTGGTTTGCGCCCGCAAGCTCGCCAACACAGCTGCAGCGGCGGCATCGTCCTCCTCTCCTCTGTGGCTGCTTTCGCTCAGACGCGCCGTCAGGTCGTTCAAGCGCTCGGGTTGAATGCGAAAGTAGCCGTCGAAGAAATCACGCGCCCATTGAATGCAGTGCTCGATCATGTAAGGGAAGCTCTTCAGGGTGCAGACCGGGATACTGGCCTCGGGCGGGTCCACGCTGGAGCCGTAGGATTCTGTGACAAAGGGCACCACGACCTGCACATTCCCGCTGGTACCCTCCGTCCCACTCTCCAGCAACGGCCGTCGGTAGTAGACGCAGCGACCATCCACATACTTGCGGGCGGCGACATTGTCCAGCGCGTTTGCCACCACGTCATGCCCGAACCAGAAATTGTCGTCGAAGAATTCCTCCGTCTCTTTTCCCACCTTCCTCACCAACGCTCGGACTTCCACGTCTGGGTTCAGGCGTTGCACGGCTTGTGCTGCTGCCTCAGATTTCGGTGCCCCCAGGTCTCTCTCACGGAACAGAAATTGTCGATTCAGGTTCGACTTCTCGATCGAGTCGTTGTCGGTCACCGTCAGAGGCCCCACGCCCATGAGAGCCAGGTTTTTGAGCAGTTCGCAGCCAATCGCCCCCGCGCCCACCACGAAGATAGCCTGGTCTTGGAGCAATTTCATCAAGCGAGACCCGAGCACAGCTCGCATGCCATCATACTTGTCCCCGCGACTAGCGCACTCCTTTTCCGAGGGGAGACTCGCCGAGAAAGCCTCGGGCGATTCATCTTCCCCGCTCTCCGGGGTCAAAACCTCCACCGCGTCGAAAAAGAGGTATTGCTGGAGGGGTACGAAAGTGCCCGTGCAGGCCTTCAGCACTTCCTGGGCTGCCGTGCCCCCGACAAAGGAGCAAATCGGCGCCAGCGAACCTTGACAGGTGCGGGCAAAGATCTCCATAATCTGCTCGTCCAAGACGGGTGGGCTTGGTGCCCTGGTCTTGGAGGTGGGCCGTTTCGCGGCAGACCTGGCGGCAATTGCGGCAGAGTGGCTGCTGATGACGTCGCTCAGAACATCGCAGCTTTTGACCAGTTTTTTGAAGGCCGCAGCATCCGTGGCGCTCCCGGGGATGGGTAGTCTTCCCCCTGCATGTGTCTTGAATCTTTTTAAGCTCTCGAAGCAGGCATGGAGGGTTAATTGTCGCCCTAGGCTGGCTTTGCCAAAATCGGTGGGCACCGACCGCATCGCCTGCCGTGCCAAGGTCAAAGGCTGGAATCCGAGCTGCAGTGGCTGCTTGAGCTGCCGGAAACGGCCGTTGGAGTACTGGTGGACTTGTTTGACAAGGTTGGCACTAGCAGGGACGGTGAAACATGAGGGCGAGACGATGCGTTTAACGGTAAAGGTGTCCGTCTCCAGGTCGGGGTCCGCGCTGCCGGCTCGGACTGCGTCCTTTGTCTGACCGTCTTCCTCGGTAGCCGTGCGCTCGAAATAGACGAGGTCCCCTTTGCTTAGATCGTGCCGCTCTCCTTCCCGCAATGTCACCAGGGTCTCGCCTGTCGTAGGCAGGGGATCGAAGGATTTGAGCAGGCCCGTCTTAGCCTCCTTTCCGTCCGTGTCGTTGACGGTGAAGTCGTCGCCCATGTCGCAGAAGATGGACCCAAAGAGACCAGGTGCCTGCGCGGCCACAAATTTGGCCTTTAAACGCCGGGCTAGCGTATTCAGAGCTTCCTCGCTTGCCTTGTCCTGGTCCGCTGCTACTATCACATCGAAGTTGCGTCCGCTTGCCGCTATTGCCTCCGCAACGGCTTCTATGTCCATACTCGAAGGCTCTAGCAGGTCGAGCTGTACCAATGGATTCAGCTCTTTCAATTTGGCATAGCTACACATGGCTCGCGACTGGCCCAAGCTCGTCTCGTCGAGATAGTACTGGGTAGCAAGGTCCACCATCCTTGCCGGTGTTGGGTCTATGAGGGTCACAGACTGAGGCCCAGCCAGGATCACATTTTTGGTGATTTCAACCCCTACACCACCTAATCCTACCACCAAAATGTTTGAGGCGGCCAGTCTTTGCTGCGCGGGCAGTCCCAAGACGTAAAGCTGCCGCGAATAAAGGGCTTCATCGACGACGATGGAGGCTTGAATACGCTGCTGTTCGAGGAGGACCAGCACATGGATGAGGAATAGGTAAAGCACCAAATACGGTCGAAGCTTGTCCCTTTGTCTTGATCTCAACATTTTCGCCTTGTCAAATAATGTGTCCAGTTGGGGAAAGAAGTAAATAAGTGAAAAGAGCATTCTTCGCACTGAGGTCTTTCCTAGCCTGTTCTGGCAAGTCCTTACTGCTTCAAGCTGAAGTTCCTGGGATGAGGACGGCACGGGCTTAGATGGCAAAATGCCAACGCCCACTATCCAAATGTCCTGCATTATTTAATCAGTCAGTCAAACAACTGTGGTAATTTGTAAGAAAAAGCGCTACACGGACGCGCAACGACTTATTCCGGACGGCATGGCTATCATTGTGGGGCCGGGACTGGAGCAACGCAACGGGCTCCGACACGCCCTACTCGCTGTCCCTTATCCCTCGAGGACATTGATAAGGAAAAGGGCAACTTCCCCCCCCCCCACGTTTTATCGTTGTCAAACAATGAAATGCTTTGTGCGCACGATTGAAAAGCTTTGACTCTGGATGGTCGTTTGGATCTCTCCTTTTTTACATACAAAGAGCAGGGAGTACCTACTCATCCGTGGCGCTGGCAGGACTATTGTTGTCTATCGCGATGCCGACAGATGTGGAAAAAAAACACTCTATCATTCAAACCTCCGGCCTGGGAACAAGATTGACCCATTTATCCCGACCAGTTGGCCACTGCTTTGTAAATCCGCCTGTACAACGTGGAAGTACAGTACTCTTTCCAACGGTAGAAGAGCGGAATGCCTCGTGGTCAGGTCGAAAGCGTTTTGAGCAAGAGCTGACCTACGGTATAAATGGAAGTCAGGTGCGTAGAAAGAGTAAAAAAGTCTATAACAGTGAGCTCATCAGCGAGCGGGTTGCGGATTTATTTTACCTTTTATCCATTTTTGCACCAATTTTAGACGCATCATATGCTTGAAGATATGATAGCCAACATTGAGGGTGGCATCCGGGCCCAAATTACAAGTTCCGGGCTATCCGCTTGCACGATAGCCCTTTTTGCCTACACAAAAGCGGGCGATCACGTCCTACTCCCCGACTCTGTCTATGGGCCCGTCCGAGGCTTCGCGGAAGGCATGCTACGGCGCTTCGACGTCGACGTTAGCTACTATCATGCAAGTGCTACCGGTACAGATATCGGGATTCTTATCAAACCCAACACTAGTGTGGTATACATTGAAAGTCCGGGTTCGCATACCTTTGAGGTGGTAGACGTGCGTGCGATAGCTCACGTTGCGAGAGAGCACGGTGCGACAAGCGTCTTGGACAATACCTACGGCGTACATTTCTTTCGACCCTTCGAAAAGGGAGAGGTAGATGTGAGCGTTCAGGTAAATTTATTTGCTTGCATGAGGACTCATATAGTGCGTTATCGAGGCGGTGATCCTTGTTTCCTGGCGTAACGTCGTCGCGTTCACTGGCAATTTGTTCTCCTCACCCGATTCTTTCCGCTCGATCTTCTATCAGGCCTTGACAAAGTACGTCGTCGGCCATTCCGATACCTTGCTGGGAGCCATCATAGTCAACACGCGAAGGGACTGGGAGCGAGTCCGACAATGCGCTCAGGAGCTGGGAGAGGTTGCCTCTCCTGATGACGTGTGGCTCGCTCTTCGAGGGGCGCGGACGTTAGGCGTCCGGCTTGAGCATCAAATGCGAGCGGGCCTTGAGATTGCACGCTTTCTTTCCGAGACATTTCCCGAGGACGTCCAGCGTATCCTCCATCCCGCCTTGTCCTCGTGTCCGGGGCACGAATATTACGTGCGCGATTACACGGGATGCTGCTCGCTTTTTTCCGTTGTCTTTTCACCCAAATATACCGAGGCAGCCATGCACGCCATGCTAAATAGCTATCATCTGTTCGCCATTGGCGCCTCCTGGGGCGGTTATGAAAGCTTGGTACTCCCAACGACGCGGACAATTACTCGCTCTGTTGAGCCAATCTCACCATTTTTGACAGGCCCCACGGCAAGATATCATATTGGATTGGAAGAAATCGAAGATTTGAAAGCAGACTTGGTGAGAGGATTCGCGGTCTTGCGAAATGTCAATGGAAAGCAATAATCTCAATGATTAAATGCTTAAAGAGCTGAATGCAGGTAGCACATATCAACCTCCCGCCTCCCTTGTCCTCTTGCTTGCTTATCATCAGTACCTTTACCTGTCCCTGCCTGCTAATGAGAACCCATCTTTGAAAACGAAGGGAAGAAACTAGGAGATTGTCAAGCTCTATCATGGTCAAGCTCCCCCCTTTCCCACTGTTGTTGACTCTCGGTTTCGCCTACGCCGGCCCATGCAGCGCTCCCTCGCTTTCCCGGGGCCCGTGAGTTCGGGGTCGGCCCAAGCCTCTAGTCAGCCGACCATCATTACTTTGCCATCACCGGCTCAACTTTCC
The DNA here is from genome assembly GCF_000240725.1 of Microchloropsis gaditana. Lineage (NCBI taxonomy): Eukaryota > Eustigmatophyceae > Eustigmatales > Monodopsidaceae > Microchloropsis > Microchloropsis gaditana. The sequence goes on from NW_005803618.1 coordinate 11,561, forward strand.
CAGGAATTCTTATTTGTAATATTCACCTTCTTAGGCTACCTTCCTCCTCGGTGGCGGCGCTATGGCGACCGAGGAGGAGCTAAAAAGTGTGCTACAACAGTATTGGGGCTTTCAAGCTTTCCGCGCTCATCAACGGGAGGTGATAGAGACAGTCATCTATGGACGAGATTGTCTGCTCCTCATGGCCACGGGCCGAGGAAAATCTCTCTGCTATCAATTTCCTTCCCTTCTTTTGCGAGATAAAAAGGGTTACCGCTGTGTGACTGTCGTAGTGTCGCCTTTGCTCGCTCTGATCGAAGATCAAGTGGCAGGTCTGAGGGCAAATGGCATCAGCGCGCTTGCGGTTGGGTCAGCAGCCACGAATGATGAAGTTGAAGGGGCACTGCTAGGAGACTACGCATTGCTTTACGTAACACCTGAGCGTTTGGAAGGATGGCTGGATTCCTTGGTCACCTTGCATAACAACGTTGGCCTGGCCGCCCTGGCGATAGACGAGGCCCACTGTGTCAGTCAATGGGGACATGATTTCCGCCCTGCATACTTGTTGCTCTACAAATTGCGGGTAAGTTGTAGTACCTGTGTAGAATCTTTCGCCCAGAAAACTGCTTTTCAACGTCGGCCTTGTGACGTCTCCCACATGCCTGCAGGAACAGCTTCCTGATGTACCAATCATCGCCGTGTCCGCAACCGCAACGCACCACGTCCAAGAGGATATCATTCAACAGCTGCGTCTCGACGATCCTCTCGTCATTCGCTCCGGTATTAATCGCCCAAATCTCCATTACACCGTGAAAAGCAAGTCACCCGGAGGGCCCATGGAGGATCTCGGCGGAATTTTGAGAGGCAGCGCTGGCTCGGCTATAGTTTACGTTTTGACCAAAGCGGAGGCCGAAGAGCTCGCCACAGCCCTAACGAACAAATTAAGTATCTCTGCATCAGCCTATCACGGGGGTTTGTCGGCAACGGTGCGGCAGCAGGTGTACAATCAGTGGTCGCGGGACGAGGTGCGGGTCGTGTGTGCGACGGTGGCGTTTGGGATGGGGGTAGACAAGCCGGACGTGCGCACGGTTGTTTGTTTTGGCTTGACCAAGTCGCTGGAAGGTAAGCAGAGAAGAAATATGCGGCAGGGTCCTCGGATGAAGTTAGAGAGGAAGTGGGCATTGGGGCAGCTGGGAATCATCGATAGTGTATGTTACGCGGGCTCTAGACCCAACAGGAAGGAACGGCTTTGAATGCACGCTCCCACTTGTGCTCACAAAGATTGAGGCACTCACCACTATTTCTGTTTGGACAGATTTTCTGCAAATGACAGGTCGCGCGGGCCGCGACGGTCTCCCCTCAAGATGCGTAATGTATTGGGGGACAAAGGACGTCGGCATCCTGAACTTCCTTGCCACGCATACGAACGGAAGCGAGCAACCAGAAGGAAGGAGCTCAGAAGAGCAGACTGCGAGCAATATGGCCAAGGTCCAAGAAGTCCAGAAATTCGCCCGTCATGCTGGCTGTCGGCGGGAGAGTCTCCTGCGACACTTCGGGGAAATGACCTCTGCCGCCGCACTGCAGGCGGCCGCGGGGACCGACCGTTGTTGTGACTATTGCGACTTGAACGTGGAAATGGACGCCGCAACGGTCATGGAGCCAGGTCGGGTCGTGCGGGGAAGCCTGCCTAAGGAGGAGTACCAAAATGCTGCCAGGCATGTGTTGGGTGCTGTGGAGAAGATGCGCGCCGGCTCCAAAAAGGTGCTTCTCATGCTCGCGGCAAGCGAACAGAAAGATATCCGCACCCGCCCGGACATTGATCGGATCAAAGGCCACCCAGCCTGGGGGGCGGCGAAGAAAAGCAAGCAAGGGGAGGCGTGGTGGAAAGCGTGGCTGAACCAGTTGATGGACGAGGGATACGTGGAGTACCGGCAGCTGCAAGGCGCCCACGGGGTGATCCAGATCCTGGAGTTGACCGAGAAGGGCCGCTTGTTCTTGGGAGACCCGTCGGCGACGTTGGCACCTATGGTGGCCTCTCAAGGGCTCGTCGAGGCCGAGGGCCAGCTTCGGGTGCAGCAACAGCGCTTGGAAGCGAGGGAGGAAGCTCGGCGGCAGCGGGAAGAGGAACGAATGGCGGCACGGGTAAAGGAAGAAAATGTGCTTCAAGCTTTGATGCAAGCGCGAGCTCAGCAAGCCCGAAATGCGCCGGATGGGACCAAGGCGTATCAGATTTCCGACGAATCCTTTCTCCGACAGTTGGCCTTGGTTCGTCCCACCACCGTGGAAAAATTGCGCGAAGTAGGGGGGTGGCCGGAAACAAAGATACAACGCTACGGACAGGCGTTCTTGGACGTGATTCAAAAGAAGAGCAAGGAACTGGGTTTGACGACCGATTGTCTTCTTCTAACGTCGGCCCTTTCTGGTGCGGCAGACGTTCGGGTAGGAGAGGCCGTCCCTGCCGACAAGACAGCAGCGACAGGCGTCTTGCGACCTAGTTATTTGGAGGCACACCATTTGTACATGGAACAAGGCAAGAGTATACGTGAAATTGCGAACAACAGACCGAAACCCATTCAAGAGGGAACTGTGCGGAATTACTTGGCTCAATGCTTCTTGCACGGGTTGCCTTTAGACTGGAGCCGCATAGCCTTCCCACCGGGACTCCTAGACGCGGTGGTTCAGGCAATGGCCACATTACAGAGCACAAAGACAAAAACACACGACGCGATGAAAAGTCCCCCTGCTGCAATCGAGACTCCAACTGCAGCACGATTAGTTTCACTTCCGAATGATACACCTCCCTGTGGAGGCCGCGGAGGAAGCAGCAAACCTTTTGATGTATACATGACCAGGGACATCAAGATAGCCGTCCCAGAATATTGGCAAGGAAAAGAAGCGTCCTGGGGTGATGTGGAAACGTGTCGCATATTCCTCACCTGTCAACAGAACACGACGCATGCGCGTCAGGCGCATACTCGACCTCCTTCTCTGGCGCCGGATTCGTCTCAATCTTTAGTAGGCTCGGCAGGAGATGGCGAGTGGATGACTACACGGAAGCGTCCAGCCTCTCTTGCCATGGACAATACATTGCAGGGACGCCGTACGAATAGCAAGGGTAGTCAAGACAGCAAGACGGACAGCGCCTTACCACACGGAAGCGATACCAAGAAGCCTTACCAACCCAGTTACCTGCAGAATGATAGCGCCAGGGACATTTGTCGATCACTCATGGATATTGGGGGAGGTTCTTGCGAAGACGGCGTGTCTGCTGATAGTAATGCTGCACAAGGAAAGAGACTTAATGACACTTCACGTCTTTATAGTGCGGTTGATTCATGGACACAGCGACAGACGCCAATCTCAGTCGACTCCACACCAGGTGCTCTGAAGCCTTCCATCTCACCTGCGCGAGGCCACGTTCAAACAAAGGCTGAGACTGCAAAAATGACGCCAAAAAAGCAAGACGCATCGGCGCAAGTTACTGCTACGAGTATTCGTGTCCCAGAGCAGAAATTACTACCAAGCACTGCGGAAGTGATCAAGTTGTTGACTGCCCGGCCGAATGGATTGACTGTTAGTGAAATGTTGGCGCACCTTGACCTCGCCCACAATACTGCACAAAAAAATATGCTCCGTGGATGCGTGAGACAATTGCAAAATGAATGTGTAGTGTACATGGTGGGCGAAAGATTTCGCCTTTTGTAAAATGTCACATTAAGGATGAAAGCGTGCAAAATGATCCTTGACGCCGTGTTCTCCGTTGGCTCTGGGAATTCACGATAGAAAGAAAGCTTGTTGAATGAAGGCACTATTGTGGCTTATCGTTGATCCTGCCTTCGGCTTCTTGGAGCACACAAACAGTTTTTTGCCGTATAAATCAAGTTTTTACTAAAAGCCACATTTCTTGACAACTCAGCGAGTCTACATCTATCATTTTCAGTCTCGTGAGTCTACCTCTATCATTCAGTTAACAATCCAACGGCTCTACAGAAGTATCACATTCCCAACGCAATCTTTCGAAAAACTTGCCCGCTTGTGTTGGCTGTATTGCAATCATGTTCTAGTTGATTAAAAATAGTAGAGCACTATTCTAGCTATGAGCTAGCACTCTTTACTAGCAACAGTCATACGCTTGAGACACATTGCAAGGCAAGGTATCAGTAGTTTCATGCAGGCCTCTAGCTCTACCCTCTAGATAAGTAGAATGCTCTCTAGTACCTATACATAGAGCACTCACGGTCAGCAAAAAGTGATAGGACTGAGACACATTGCAAGACACAAAGTTTAGATATATCTCGTCAGAGTTCCTATATTAGCTATAGAATAGTAGAACAATACTCTAGCTACTGGATAGTAGTCTTTGCCTGTAAGAGCACTATACTCAAGACCATTGAATGGCAAAGCATCAGTACCTAGCAACCAGCAGGTTTCAGTAGCTCTTATTAGATCAGTAGAATGCCCTAGCAGTTATCATCTAAAGCACCCGTTGCCAGCATTAGCGATAGGACTGAGACACTTGCAAGGCGCAAATCATAGATAGCTACAAGTACGCAGGGCTCTAGATTCAGAGTGTCAGAACACTTCTCTAGCTACTAGCTAGCTCTCTTTGCCAGCAACAGCCATAGGCTTGAGGCACATTGCAAGTCAAAGCTACCTTGGTATCTGCCAACGCATCAAAGAGAGACAGAAGACAATCAATAGGAACTTCACACAAAACATTCAGCCTCGGATGACACGTGATAGCCAGACATTCCAGCCCAGTTCATCATCGAAAATAGCTCAAAGTCAATTTGAAAAGCTTGTTGTACCAAGCACCAAGGCTTTGGTAGGTACCAATAATGAAAATCCCTTTCCTCGTTGAACATGGCCGTCATTCTCGGCGAGAGACTTCTCTTGAGATCGCCACTATCATTCTCGTGAGTCAATATTGCATCCGTGAAACCCAATCCACACTGAACGACCCGCTCCCAATCTTCCTGCATCTGATCAAACCGAATCACCCACCGTGGCAAGAAACGCCCCTCGTCATTCAGAAGATATCGAGCGTACGTTCCAATTAACCAAAGATCTCTGCCCTCCTTGTTTGTTGTGACATACTCCACAAATGAGGCAAAGGCCATTTTGAGATCTTCCTTTGTACGAACACCGTTCGTCAAATTGTGAGCTTTTGTGCAGGTTTGCGTTTTGCGTTCTTTTGTGGATGGCATGCGGCGTTCCTCGAAGCTATTCGGTGGGGCATGCCCGGCTAAACAGAATTTAAACCAGCTCAACATGCGATCGTGCGGGTCGCGAATTGTCGTGAATACGCCTAGGGCATCGAACTGATCTCGGTCGAGATATCCAAGTCTATCCTGGCCCAAGGAATGACTCCCGTGGTTCCCTAACCCCAAATTTATCTCCACGGACTCTCCCCCAGTCTTTGGGACATGAAGAAAGGACAATCGCAGTGTCGCAGTTTTGTTCGTAGTACTCTGGCGAGCAGCGCAGCGGTTGGGAGGCGCCAATGCTTGTGCAATGTCTGCTCGCAGCAAGGTCAAGTCGCTTGCCGTAAAATTTTTGGGGGACCTGTAGTGGTACCAGTCTCCTGTCGTGTTCACTGTGTCCTCCAATCCAAGCATGCTGAATGTCGAACAACAGTCAATCGTTGCTGCTGCATCAATAATGCCAGTTGCGGCAGTGTAGGTGCGAAAAGCGGTGGCGTAGCTGCTGCTGTTGCGAAACAACAAGGATTGCTCGAGGATGTCATGCTTGACGGTTGCAAAAGAATAGCAGACAGTCACAACCGCGAGAGCTACCACAGGCGCCACTTTACGCATCGACAAGAACCCGTCCATGATCTGGTCTAATAGCTGACGAGCAAAGAGTAAATGGCGGTGAAATCTCATCTTGTAGGAATCGACTGAGCACTAGATCTAATAGATATGGATATAGATGTGGGTTATTCCCGTACACAGTATACCTACAGTGCATTTTTCATGAAGGGTAGACCATCATTCCTGATTCCTTGTTGAAACAGAATCTGAGAGATGTCATGCTGAATTCTGATTGGCTTTGGATGCGTAGCATCTCATCCTGCATTGCCTATCAGTCAGTAGACACATCCATCGTCGCCGATGAATTCGGCGCGTTCCTGAACGGCTACTGATGCCCCGGGACAATAGGTATAAGTGTCACCGTCCAACAGGACCATCATGAAGTTTATTACTGAGCTCTTCCGGCTTTTCTCAGAAAGATGCAGCTTTTATAAGAAAGCTGCGGTTTTCCTCAGAAAGCTGCTGCCTTCCTCAGGTACCTGGATTAGCAGCTTTTCGATCATGGGCCAGAACGTTTCGTGAAACAACGTTTGCAGCCGTTTCTTCAGCCGTTCGTCAAAGTTTTAAAAATGGGTTGTCAGCGATAAGAGATAGACAGATGTTTCGCGATGTCAGGATAGATCAAAAGTTGCCATAAGTGGGACGAAAATGGGGAGGGTTGTCTTGTCAGTGGTTTTTCTACCGTAGTATTAGGCCACTAATGTGTAGAGTATCGTATATTTACGATAATGTTGCCAGTAAGCATCATATACTAATTGATTTTGTGACAGTAGGGCGCTTGAAATGTCCTTTTCCACCGAGCGTACCGATTAATCACGGTCAACCATGGGGATTTTTGACGTCGTTAATCCCATCACTTCTATCATTGATCATAACCGTACTGTTGTAGTATAAAATGGAAAGGGACCTTTGCCCAAATTAGAAATCTGGAATTTATGTATTTTGGGTCCCTCCTTGGAACGTAGATCAAAGAAGGAAGCGACGGTTGCGATATGAGAGATGAAGTCCAAGCACGGGTGCCTTTCCCTTGACAACTGTCTCCCATGCCAGAGCAATAACCGCAGGCACCTTCGCAGCTAAGTACAAACTCCGGAAAAACTCAACTTCTTACTTATTGCCATATTTATTTGGCACCTCAGCAAGTATACAATCTTACAATTTCAGTCTTCGTGAGTCTGCCTCTATCATTCAGTTAACATTCAGTTAACAATCCAACGGCTCTAAAGTAGTATCACATTCCCAACGCAATTTTTCGAAAAACTTGCCCGCCTGTGTAGGCTGTATTGCATTCACGTGCTTTGTAAAATGCCTCCACGACAAGCGCATCCCTGTTCACTGCCCGCGCACGGAGTCCTCGCGCTTCCTGCTTCGTGATGATGTCTTCATCTTTAAGCTCATCCAGCATATCCAAGACATCCATAACCAAAGCGTCCTCATCTTCCATGTCCCCCGCTCGGGAACTTCCCGTCTCTATACTTAAATCAATCGGGTTTCGGATCTTCACAAAACCTTCGCCATTGCGACAAGCCTCACAGCTTGCACTGTTGCGGGCAGCAGTATTGCTGTCATGTTCATACCCACCTCTCTTTCTTCCCAGTCCTTTGTCGTCCAAAGCATCGACATCGATCACGGTCTTATGATCATGCACGTTCGAGTACACGCGCGATTTCTCACTTTCGCCCACGGAGTCCTCCTTTCCATCCTCCAGTACGCAGCCTTGTGACAAATCGACGATTCCTTTGAAAGCATTCTCACTGCCTTTACGCGCGTATACATCATCATTTGATGCTTCCGAGATTGAAGACACCTGGGCACAAATACAAGGACTCTCGGTGCTCAATAAATCCATTTTGTCGTCGTCCTCATGAGCAATATCCAATGTACTCGCACCTGCAGAGTCCACAGGGTCCTCCCGACTCCACTTCTCTTTTGATCCATGAAGCATCCTTCTTCCATGATGCTCCCCCAAGCCACAATTTTCGGTGAGAACTTCCGAATCCAAATCGCTATCCAAATATATGACATTTTGCTCTTCATGCTCTAGGTCATGCCCCTCTGCGGTCCTTCCATCCATGGTGTTTGATTCAGTCCTTACGACCTCCATTTCATCATATTTACACTGCTCTTCCACACTTTCCTTTCCGTTCCTGCCATCAAGCATGCCACTCATTGCCCTTTCTTTAACTCCTCTCTCCCATTCTTCAAAAAACGTTACTACATCCAATTGCTTGTCTTCAAAACCTTCCTCCACGGCCGCTGCCTCTCCCTCTTCATCTACCACAGGCAGACCTTGCCCCTCCAACCTTCTTAATGCTTTTTCCGAGAGCATAACCCCCATGAAATGCTTCTTCGGTTTTGATGTGATTGCCGCTCTTACAACACGCAGCCGCTTCCTACGTGCCAATTTTTGAACTAGCTGCCAGTGTCTGATAACGTCGAACGTCAACATGAAAGCTTTGTGAATCCGTAGGCCTACGCTATCGGAGGGTGCTTGTCGACCATGAGGGAAGCAGCGAACGAGAGCGGCATTGTAGCAGCGTGTCCAGGCTATTTCCGCCTCGTGGGGTCGAAGGTATTGCGCCCGGAGCAAGTATTCAGGCCTCTTGTCCACGAATGCTTGACGGCCCACGTCAGGGAAAATGATCTTAAACGAACAACCCCCTCCACGATCGAGGGCCAAAAAAGGCCTGACCGAGTCCGGGTAAAGATAAAAGCCGTTTCCACCGAGATGACCCTCACCGCCCGCGTCTGCCCCCTTCAGCATCTCAAGGGCCCGGTCGAAACGCAGACCTCGGTCCAGAGTGAGGGTGACTAGAGACATGGTCGTCTCCTCATGCAAACTTTTTGCCCTCTTCATGTCCTGGTGGCAAACTCCGTTTGTGAGACCCTTGTTGGCGAGCACAGCTTTGCTTGCATGATTGTCGCCTCCATCAACAATGCAAGGAGCGACGTGAGACGCTCCAGCTGCGACTGTCTCAGTCAAAGAAGGTCGTGGAAGAGACAGCTGCAGGACATCGTCTGAAGTTTTATACTTCTTGATGGGCCCATGCACTTCAACAGTCTCCCCTCGGATGTTTATTATGCCTTGTGACTCATATGTGCCATCCATTTTGGCGGCATGTACTACCTGACGCATTTGACCCCGTTGAACAAATGATCGGGTCAGGAATCTGAGGGAAAAAGCGCTCATCCCGTCTCATCTCACTTCCCAAAAAGATATCTGAACCTTTGGGCATCCAGAGCACTTTACTACTGTACTCGTCAATCCGTTCCCCGTCATCCAATGTCTTATTTTCTCCCGACTCAACAACCTCTTGCTCCCTTACCTTGTTGAACAATTCGAAAAATTTGTCCATCAGAACATGCTGAATTTCCAGTTCAAAGCTTAAACAACGATTAAGAAATTTTCTGGTATCATCATCCCTATTCAGGGCCACAGCCTCCAAGATTCGCAGGGCCTTGCGATAGCGCGGGCTGGGATCCTCGACGGACCAAAGTCTTGTGTAGGCCTCGTTCCCATGCTTTGACTCCACGTTGTACTCGCGCAGATCCATCGTCTTGGTCGTGGCTCCCTCATGACCGTGGCATATGGCACCCAGTGACTGCAGGCGACGAGCGACCGTGCTGATAAACCGTATGTCGGCGCCCACTTTCTCGGTGACAACAAACTTGTACAGCGGGCCCGTCATCGCGTTGGTACGATGCGTCCGCCCTAGTTGCTGCATAACGCGATCGGCGCCCCAGGCAAGCTCCAGGCAGAAGTGTACCCGACGTTTGTGCGCCGTCGGCTCCCTCCGGTCACTGTGCAAGGAAATCCCAACAGAGGCCGCCTCGGAGATGACGGCTGCGAGCTTTGCACCCCGCTGGAAGGCCGTCCGCTCCGCCTCGTGCAACCTTTGCGAGGTAGCGGTCTGCTCGTACCGGCCATGCTTTCTCCGGAACTGTCGCCCTGTCAGTTCTGCTACCACCTTCGCCCCTCCCAGGCCCTCCACGAGCTGGTCCAAGGGGTTGGGTGGCAAGCGGGGGCCTATACGATCCAGCCAGGAGAGATGGCGGGATCGAACCTCTGCCGTCCCTGGCCCCAAAGCGTCGCTCATATGGACTGTCAAGAAGCGCTCCATTTGACCGCGACACTGCGACAGCTCCTCTAAATCCTGGACCTCGCTGTCCCCCACCGGGCCCAGGCCTGCTGCCCGCTTCCGCCGCTCCGCCGTCCTTTCTCTTTCCACGCGAATCTGGCTCTCGCCAGTGGTTTGGAGTCCAATCACGGGTGCGTACCCGTTGGCAATCGCCTCTTGCGCCAGAGCAATGACCGTAGGCACCTTCGCAGCCACGTACAAACTCCTAAAAAAGCGTTGCTGCGTCGCCCAGAACAACATCCAAATCATTTGCTTGGCTTTCTCCTCATCCGTGGTAGCAGTCCTTCTTCCCTCTTCTCCATCTGCCTCTTCCATCCCGTTCAGGCCCATGGCCCCCCGTTTCTGCTTCTCGGACCTCTTCTTCCTTTTCCGCCAGACAGGACCGCACGGCACCAGCAACCGCAAGTCTTGCTGCAGCTCCATCCACTGCCTCGCACAGGCATCGTACACCGCCGCAAAGTTCGGGTCCATCGGGACTTTCACCACCTGGAACTCGCATCCCTTGAAGCCCAAGGTCCTTGCAAAGTACTTGCCTGCCAGCTTCAGATTCACGGAAAGGAGCTCCAAGCCGGGGAGACCGGCGTCGGTCATGGCCTTGGCGAAGCGCGTGGAGGAATCGAAAGCCGTGCCCGGACCCCACAGGCCCAGTCTGGAGAGGCACTGCATGTTCCGGGGCTCGGTGGCAATGGTCGCCGAGGCATAGATGACGCGGGCATCCCCAAGTTGGCTTTGGAGGGCGTCGATGACGACAGCCGTCTTGCTGGGCTTGCCCCCGCCCTGGGCGTGGAGGTTCTTGGCCCTGTGCGCCTCGTCCAGTGCCAAGACCCCGTCCCACCCGTCCCCCCCCACCCAACTCAGGAGCTGGTTCACCCGGGTCACCGAGCCCCCAGCCTCCCGCCCGAGGAGCGTGCGGTAGGTGCAGATCATGAGGCCGGGGCCCAGGTCGGACAGGTCGTGATTGTCCTTTAGTTTCTGGTCGGAGAGCTCCCAGATTCTCGTTTTCAATCCTGGCGAGAGACGGAATGACGGGGTTGAGCAACGTTTCGTGGACGAGAAGCTCGAAAATACCAAGCTGCGCTTGGCCAACCCCCGAGGCCCCTCGCCCCGAGCCCCCCCCGCTCACCGACATCCCGCGCATCCCGACGGATCTGCGTCGCCAAGAAAGGAGATGCTGTGACCCATATTGCCCGGTCCCGGCCCCGGATGAGGTTCTCCAAGATGATGGCCGCCAAGATGCGGCCTTTCCCGATGCCCGTGCCATCCCCGAGCATCCAGCCAGCCCGCGCCCCCGTGGGAAGCCTCGTTTCGTGCATTTGCATGCAATACAGTACAGCCTCCACCTGCAACAAGGATAGAGCTCCAGACTCCACGAGTCTCCGGGGCAAGCCTAGTTTGTAGGTGATCGGCGGGGGCACGGCAGCGGCCATGGCGACGGACTGCACCACATTGCCGGGATGAGGAACGCCGCCCTTAAGTCGAGCCGGCCGGTACTCTTCATTCACACCGTCCGTACCATCCGTGGCGTCGTCGTCGTCTCCATCGTAGAGTGCTGTCAGCTCACGCATCTCCTCCTGCGCCTCCTCGCCATCTTCCCACTCATGGGGAGCCCCGACATCCTCCCTACTGCCTCCCCTCCCCATTGACTCATCCCCTGTCCCTCCGCCAACCTCCGGAGGCCTCCTGTGGGCAGACCCACCATTTGAACGGTTGTAGTCTCGCCCTGGTTGTCGCTGAAAAGGATTACTTTGAGGAAACTTACCGGGGTGGCATGCTGCAGGGGCCGGTCGCGACAGATTGTCTCGTATCACAGGTAAAATATAGTCTAATCCTGCCCGTGCGAAATCACCCCAAAAGCTCCCGCCATCCCTACGTCGCTGGCGACGTCGTGCACCACCGGGCATAAGGTTCTTGGATACAAGGACGTGAGCCCCTGTTCCTTGTCAAGAGGAGGCTCTGGGGGGGAACGCAGGTCTCTGACCTAGGGAGACCTGCCGGAGTAAAAATAAGCCCAAGACGAGAAGGTAGACAGGTTAGGTCCGTAGTAATGACAACCTGGTAATATCCACGCTTCGTATGAAGGGGGCGGCTGACAAAAATAAGCAAGCAAAATGACAACAAAACTTCAAGACGTTGTTCGTCGTCGTCGTCAACCTCGATCCGAGCTGTCAACCAGCTTTTTTCATTAAATCTCCTGGTCCTACCTCTTAACGGCATACATGTACAAAGACTACCTATTTATCGAGGATGCACGGCAAAGGTATCTTTAGCCGAAGGGTTCTAGTGTCACACCGGGACTTGATGTCAGGTACCTGGACTGTCTTACCACCCCCCTATTTTCCCCGCCTCCGATACCGATTCCATTCACGCTATCTATGTAAACAAACGCACCTCTTCTGTACAGTGAGCAACAAATTTCTATCCATCTGTTCAATGTCGATCATAACAACCTTTGTCCACATGCAATCATCCCAAAGACAGTCAATCGAAGCGCGTCTTCTTTCCCCGGGGAGGGTAAGGCTTGTGAGTCGAGGAATCCAGGTCGTTGTAATACAACACTTCTTCAGTCTGACATTTGCGCTGCAAATATCGCTTAAGTTCCATGGAAGACCAGTAAGGAATGCGGTCGAACTCAAAGTGCGGCACTGAGATAACATTGTAGCCCATCAGCTCCAGCAGGCGCCGCTTCATAATGGTGTGTCCCATCGGATGGCCTGTGTTCCTCAAAAAATGCGCGGGCCCATCGACTTCCAAGGCCACTCCGTGCTCAGGCAGGAGAATGTCGATGTCATTTTCGGCTTCCACCCGGTGACGGATGTGCAGGCTCTCCAGCACTTTGGCGACGGCCGCCTGCCGCTTGGTCGTCCGCTTCTCCCGATCCTTGCTGATGGCCCAAGCCTCCTCCATCGCCACGAGCAAGCCCCGCCCCACGCCTGTAACGGCCTCGGGCGCTTGCAGCCGCAACAGGCAGTACACTTGGTACAATTGGTTCAGGTCCCCTTCTTGCAAAAGCCGCAGCCCCTCGTCCGCCGCGGCCCTGGCAAACACCTCTCGGAAGAGCCCGACATCGTAGACTTCCAGCACCGTCAGTGCCCAGGCCACGTTCGCAAGTTCTGTAGGGGTGAAATACGGGAGACGAAGCCGCGCTTCTGCCGCGGCGGCCAGCACGAACTTCCGAGGCCGGCGAAAGACCTTCCCGTACGCCCAGATAATGTTGCTGAGCTCCCGGTGGGAAAAGGAGCGGAGCTTCCGGGCCGCCTGGTAGGCAACCAGCTGCATGAGATTGGCATTGTCGTACTGCATGGCCACCACACCCACAGAAAGCTCGGCCAAGTCTTGCGCGCTGAAGTCGCGGATGTGCCGGAGCGCCGCCGAGGCCAAGACTGCGCAGAGCATGTCCACGTGCGGGCCCATGGCGTTCCAATCCAGAGCCGCGATCTTCCCAAAGGCCCACGCGATCATGGCGATATCCTTGGCCTGCAAATCTGCCTCCACCTGCAGCGTCGCTTCCAACAAACTCACCATGGGGGCCACCAACCATTTCCTCCCACTGGGCCCCGGCAGCCCCGCCGCCCACCCGGCCCCCGCCTCCCCTTCCACCGCGTCGCAGCTCTCCCATCCGCCCAGTCCCCCTGCTCCCATCCCTCGCTGCTGCTGCCCGTTCAGCTTCAAGTCGTTCCCCAGCCAGGTCGCGTACGCCCAGGTAATGAGGCCGATCTCGCGGGGCCGGAGCCCCACCGCTAGCTCCGCCAAGGACCCGGCCGCCCTCTCGAAGAACGAGGCGTGCTGGAAGGTCAAGCCCGCCGAGGCGATGGCCCACAGCACCATAGCCAGCTCCCCCGCATTGCAGGCTTCCAGGAGGCCCCCCTGCCGCTCCTGGAGCCGGTCGATGGTGGCGTCAAAGAGGGCCTCGTCCGGCATCCCGAGCCTGACGAGGGACCAGGCCAGGTTGCAGAGCTGGCGGCCCTTGCACGCCGGCAGGACCTCCGCCACCACGGGCAGGAGGCTCTGGGTGATGGTGGCCTCGATGGCGGGGGTCAGACGCGGCGTCCCGGCCAGCCTCGCACACCGGTGCAGGACAGTGCAGACGTTCACGTGGTTGCAGCAGGAAGGGTTGTCGAGCAGGAGGCGAAGCATGTCCGCAGGCTCGGATTGGGCCTGGAGGATGAGGCTTTGCGTGTGTTGAGACTCCTCCTTGCTCGCCCGCCAGTCCCCGAGCTGGAAGCCTGCGCCGAGGCGGCCCGGGAGAGGCGGCCTTGCGGCTTGCGGCCTCTGCGGGTCGGAGGGCAGGGCCACGTCGGTCGTCTCAGCCAGAGCTGGGGAGGCGGGAGGGGAAAGAGGAGAGCCCAGCTGCTGCCGGTGACGGGGAAACGGGGGGGGGGGTGGCCGGGGGCGCGATGCGAGGCCAGGTCCCGCCAGGTCGTCGAAGTGCCGGGTGTGCACGCGTTCCCATTGCTTGTCTCGCTTCTGAAAAACTCATCAAAACTCATGTCGAAGCTTCCGTCGCTGCTGCCCGCAAACGAAGAGAAAAGCGGAGGCAAAAAAACTGGTCGTGGGGCATTGCAGCGGACGCGCGGTAGACCTGGAGATGATCCCGAACACGTGGACTGAAATGCGTCTCCTCGCGATAATTGCTGTAGGCCACCGAAAAGCGCGGTGACCGAGCACCATTTCACCATTACATTAGCGACAGTTCTTTGACGCGGACGCCTTCGGCTTGAAGTGGTCCGGTGAGGGCTCTCATTCGTCTGTGCGCCCCTCGAGTACATACCATGCCCGGGAAACTCCACCATGGTGTGCTGGCTGAGAGCAGCCACGGCCGGGCAAAAATGTCTCTATGTACGCTACTAAGCAAAAGGCATCAATAATTTCTATTTCTCTGTGGTGTATGAAAAGAGTCGAGGGGAAAGAGAAAATCGCATGAGACGCAGCCAGAGTCACAACGAGGTCGATTGCACGGGAGAGTGACTGAGCGCAAACTGATTATTCCAGCGTGCCAGAGAGCCAATTCATGCGCAGATCTAGTAAATCTCTGCAGAGCAGTGCACGTCCCTCACCCTCACGAAAGAAGCGACAATCAACACTTTCGATGGTGAGTGCTAAAGAGCGTCCCCACCTCGCGAATAAGCCAGACTGTTTAGACCACAGTGCTACGCATCCATTTCTGCCATCATCAACCAAGAAAACCGTCACTTGCAGGCGCGAGGGTGCCAGCGACGGTCATGATGATAGTAATGTTTAGAAAGCAAGGGGTGGAAATCCGCATTTCTATGCGCACCCGCGCAACACCGGTGACTCCATCCGGAGGTCGTTGAACTGGACCATCGCAAGATTTTCTTCCTCCTTGAGGGCAGCGGTCCCGTGTTGCGCCAAGAAATAGCGGCGAGTCCAGCGGCGAGCCGCAGATGCGCGGTATGGGGGTGGGCCGAAGTGGGAGGTAATTACGGTCTGAGGGCCCTCCGTCGCCGCCCTGGCCGCCTCCCCGTTCGCGTGTGGTGGTAAAGCACTGGCGAGCCGCACCCCGCGCATGGTAATGGTAGCACGGGTTTTGAGGATGGTAGACGGGGCGGTGGCAGTTTGGTTGTGAGGCTGTTGTCGTCCAGGGGCCCGCTCCTTATTTTCCTTTTCCTGTGTGGCAACGGACGGCTGTCGAGCATCGCGTGCACCGCCCTCCACGGGCAAGCTAGGCCTTCCCTTTTTTCTCTCTTATTGTCGTCACGGTGATCAACGACATGTGGCATCAAATGTGAACTGAGTGCAATGCAGGATGGCATGACTGTCGTCCTGCTGGAATAGCGACAATGGTGGGTTTATGGAATCGGCATCATCCGTGCTGTCGTTCTCACGCTTCTTCATACGCATACCACACACGCTACATCCTTGTTTTCCTTCCACCCGTCATATCTATCGACCTTAAACTTGTCATCAGTCACCATGGTACGTTGTCTTGGTCGTTTTCTAGGGGAAAAAGTGGGAAAATTGTGAGAGGCGTTTGTAAGAAACACAACGACAGAAGGCACGTAATGAAGCGTGGAACGCATGTTATCCTGTGTAAGAGGAATCAAGTGCAGCTCACCCAGGATTTATGACGACAATTGCTTATCATCTACACGTGTCTACTCCCGACCTTTTGGCCTAACAAGAATTGACACCCACATCTGTAATTAAATTTGAACAGGGAAAGCGCACTAAGAAAGTAGGAATTTGCGGGAAGTATGGTACGCGATACGGAGCTTCCCTGCGAAAGATTATCAAAAAGATTGAAATATCACAGCATTCCAAGTACACGTGCGTCTTTTGCGGGAAGGACAACGTAAAGCGGGAAGTGGTGGGCATCTGGAAGTGCGGTTCATGCAAGAAGAGCATGGCGGGCGGTGCCTACACGCTTTCCACTGCAGCTGCGGTCCAAGTGCGATCAACACTCGCTCGCCTACGCAAGGCTAAGGCCGAGGCCGTCTAAAGTCCTTGATAGCGAAAAAGATGGAAGGCATGGCAAGGGAAGGAGGGGGGAGGGACGGGATCGGGAACAGCAGAGTAGCGCAAGCGTGGCGTGAGGGCGTGGGGGTCTGGTTTCACAACGGAATCTACGGAAGACGACAGTTATGCTTGAGAAACTCTGCACCTTAGAAGAAGAATCATGCTTGAGAAACTCTGCACCTTAGAAGAAGAATCTCTCACCTATTTTAATTGTGATTTTCAACGACAAATTTGCTTTTCGATGGTCCCTGCTCCTTTCGTATTTCTTCAATTTTCCAGTCAGCATTGGACTGGCTTTGAAAGTGAGGGACAAATGCAAACACATGGCAGCAGTCATTGTGTCTTTCCCTCAGTATTTTCGATGAGCGACCTTGACAGATGCGAAGTAAGAAATGATGCAAAGCTGGTGAAAGCTCAAGAGCGAGTGAGCACGAGGAACGTGAAGGCAGTGGACCTCAATGCGACATCTTCGATGAAGCGATATCGTACAGAAGATTGCAGTTACATTTCTTTGGAGCTTTTCCCGGCGGACTCTACTATGTTAGCTGAAAAGAAGCCAAAATACATTGCATACCAAGTAGAATACTGGCTGCCATACACAGTGTTGGCTAGAGATATAAAACTGGCTCCTCCCCACCCAAAAGATTCCTGTCGACTTCAGTCAAAAATGGTTAAAATCCACTGCTTTCCAAGACGGTCAAAATGTTACATTCCGAAAATGCAATGGCATGAACAAGTAGCCGTTCTCCCTATTAAAAACATGATCCCTCCAAAAATTGTGCTCCCGCCTGATCCTTGGTCACAATCCTTCGCACGCCTGTACTTCTGCGATTACCCCTCTAATCATGGTGGCGTCACAAATCTCTTCCTTCGCACGTACGCTCTTCCGCGCCTTGTGTCCCTGCTGCTTCTTGCGCCCACGGATCTCCCCCCACTCGGTTCCCAACTGCAGCTGGAGTAAATCCAGCAGTGATCCATTCATACCCCCGCCATTAGCCAGCTTTAAATTACAAGCAGTATGCACAATGCGACCCGGATGCGGAAAAGGCTGCACATGCTGGAAGCAGTCGACCAACACTGTCACGTCTTGCGCCGCTGCCGAGATCCAGGCCTGCCCCACCCCCCTCATTTTGACCACGCCCTTGTTCAGGAGCAGTTCTCTCATGAAGGAGCAGAGCACAGCGAAAGGGAGACGAACAATAGAAACGTGGCTATCCAAATAAAAAGTATCCCGTCTGGGGACTTCGTGAAAATGCGTTCGGGCTACCCCGAAGCTTGTTCCGTAGGTCGGCGCCTGGTGTGCCCCACTGATATGCGTGGGTTGGACGCGATAGATATCCAGTGTTGCGTTGTGTAAACGTGAGTTGATGTGGTTAGGGTTGAACATAGACACCCCTACATCCATTTCCAAGGAGATGGCGAGGTCCCAAGGGGAGATGGTCATGGAGGAATACTGCAACGAATCGATTTGCCACATGCCAAACCGCGGGAAAAATAAGTAGGTCAAGGCGACGAGGGTGGAAAGCGTGAAGGGCGCTCAAGGGGAGATGGTCATGGAGGAATACCGCAACGAATCGATTTGCCACATGCCAAACCGCGGGAAAAATAAGTAGGTCAAGGCGACGAGGGTGGAAAGCGTGAAGGGCGCTCGAGAGAGGTAAAGGAGTGAAGGTGCGAGGACCATCACAGAAGCGTGAGTGACGGATTCACAGCAGATTCGGCTCCGCGCCTCCCCGAAGTCGGAGTAGAACTAGACTACCCCTTCGAACAAGACTTTGAACTTGCGTTGACAGAATGGTATTTGAATGTCACGGCGAGGTAGGAGACGGTCGAGTAGTTGTGTGCCCGTTTAGACGCATGCAGATCGGGAAGTTCTAGCCTAAAATTCGGTCACTACTAGCAAGGACTGCACATCGTCTCATGAAAGCTGCCAGCAAGACCAAAAAGCCGGCGGAGGTCTCTGAAAAGGGTAGAGGACATGGAAAAAATGCGTATGATACAGTGAATGTGCGCGTTTTGATCATTTCAATGGCAAAATTGCTCCTACGACGGAAGACCAAAAGCTCCACGTCGACTATTTTCTGATCTTTCCCCCCTCTCGATGACGATCATCGCTCATCCCAACCCCGCAAGCAATCGACCAAAAGGGCTGCCACACAGACCCGCACGAAGAGGTTCTTTGAAGCTCATGCCTTCCCACCATGCAATATATAAGGCACAGACGTGCATGGAGGCTGTTGTGGCAAGAGGAGCGCAAGGAAATGATCCGCTGGCGCGGGACAAGAATGAGAAGGGACGGGCCGCCGCCAAGGGAGGAGCTCAAGCAATCGCAAAGGCGTACAAGCGCGGTCTGCCAACACCAAGTCCTCTGCGGCGAATGGAGGATCCGTGTGCGGACCACATTATGCCCTCCCGGAGCGAGAAGAAGAGCAAAACTCAGAATTCTCTCATGCTACCGCCAGCAGTTCCCCCGTCCCGCAGGCGGCGCAAGAGTCCTCAGGTGCTAGACGAGGACTCCTTTGTGGATGCCATGGGGGAGATCATAGAACGAGATTTCTTCCCCGAACTACCCAAGCTACACCGGCAGATGAAGTGGCTGCAAGCCCTTGAAAGCCGTCAGTTGCGAAGTCTGGCAGAGGTGCAGCGTCTGGTGCTGTCTGGCGGCTCTCTGGAACAGATTGTCTCCAGAGCAGATACCGGCGCCGGGCTGGGTGACAGTGGCCATGGGTTGGGATCTGAGACCCCTCTATCGACAGCTGCGTCATCAGACGCCCCAACCTTACCGCCATTGCCTTTGACTCTGGACCAGTTTTTGGCCCGTTTCCACAGCGAGGACGACGCGGCCTTTGACGACCTGGCGGAACGCATGCGGGAGGCGCACCGTCGGAAGTACTGGTGGGTGTACGCCCACCCACAGCTGGAAACAGGAAAGGAGAAACTGTACCTGCTGCCCAACGGGGAGATGATGACCGAGGAAGAACAGAGACGGCACGTAGAGGCGGCCAACGCCAAGCCCCGGCTCGGGGATGACCGGCCGAATGCCCCTGAGACTTGGCCTATACGGGCGAAGAACGCCTTGATGTTCGGACCGGGGTCCCTGGAAGAGAACGCGCGGGTCCACGAGCGAGGACGCGACGGAGCCACGCAGCCGGCCTTGCTGCTGGAGGACGACGAGGCGAAAGGAACGAGGCCCCTGCTCCTGGCGGGGAACGGGGGCAACGCGCGCGTGGGCCTGGCAGCCAAGGCACCGAAACGACTAGTGCACAGTAACACACGCTTTCATGCGGGCAGCTTGTCATGGAAAGGGAGGGATCCGTCGCGAGCCTTGCCCTTGGAGCGCCCGCGCTCTGACGCGAGCAGCTCCTCGGCCGCCACGTCGGCGTCTGCGGCGCAGCGGGAGGTGACGGAGGGTTTTGTGCCCATGACCCCGCTCCTCGTCCCAGGG
>NW_005803617.1:0-4784 GCF_000240725.1 Microchloropsis gaditana
CTTTTTGCGGCAAAGCAAACAAGAAAAGAAGAAGAAGGAAGTCTTGGACGTGAGAATACCAGAAAAGGAGGTTGTTCAAGGTGGAGAATGCTTGAACTAGGCGGACAAAGGACAGGCGCGAAGGAAAGCGTGCCGGGGTGAGGATAGAGGATACCTTTGCGGTTGAGAGTCTGGCGAGGCTTGTGGTGGGATGGAAAGGAGGGAAGGGAGAGATGGCAATTGCATGGGGGATGGGGCGGAGACTTGGTGGGAGAAAGTCCAAAATGTACAAACAAATGGCCATTTATGCGTGGGCGTTTGTCCGAAATGCGTTCGTTTTATGTAGCCAGTCACATGCCTCGACTCGATACGGAGCTCGCTGAAAATTCGTCATTCACATGTCTTTCCTCTTCGGCACCGCCTTGGCAGGAGTCGGCCGCCCACTCGCTGAACCGGTGCATGACGATGCTTCCTGCAACAGCCACGTTCAGTGACGCGGTCCCCTGGATATACCATGGAAGAAGGAGGACAACAACGGCAGTCAGAGGGGCAATGTGCACTCAATAGAACTCTTCGAGCCATCCGTCGACACCCTCCGACCCCCAAAAAACACGCACCTGCCCGTACTGGCTGATGTAAACAAAGCCATCACACACCCGAGCTTGCCGTGCAGACATCCCTGTACCTTCGTTTCCCAACAAGAGGGCAATGCCTCCTCGACCCTCCTTCTCCCACTTGGATGCCGACGTTGCCCATGGTATCTCCTCAACATTCACCGCCGCCTCACCGATCTCTACTCCCCAAATTTGCACATTCTGCTCACGTAGTTGATCACGGCATTCTTCTAGTGTACCATGGAAGCGCCGATATAGTGGTTGAGGCTGGCAAATTGACGCGTTTTCCCCTTGTGTCAAAGCTTCCGCGAGTCGTCGAGGTACGTGCGAGGTTTCATTAAAGCTGGGCTGACCAACCACCAGTACTTCCGCACCAAAGGCTGCAGCCGAAGTGAGCAGAGTACGAACATTTTGTCGTTTTGATATATGGTGTAAAAGGAGGAGAAGACGCGGTTTTTGCGCCATACACTTTATCGACAGGATTGAAGAGGGCTTCGTGAGGAGGTGACCTCCTTTTGTCGATAGACTGTCGTCATTGACCGCACCTTCCATTTTTCTAGCGTGTTTATTGATCAACCGGAGTCTGATGACATAATTTGCATACCTGTACCATTATATGCGACACGTAAATTCATGGTGGAGTTGAAAATTGTCGGTTACAGTACGCCACTGGATGTCAACCTCCCCACCCTTACTAAGATAGTATTTCACTACGGCATCCTCAGTATAAACTCACGCTACACAAAAACTCAAATGCTCTCCAGATTTCTCCCCCTGCCGCAATGAATATCAGGCTGTAGGAGCAAGCTCGTGAGGGGGCATTTTGTTTAGCGCAGTACCATGCACAACAAACGTGCTGGATACATTCCATCAGTACTGGGGCCCGTGGCATCAGTCCTTTTCCTTTTGCGCGGTATGCGAGCTGTCACTTTCCTCTCATGGCCGCAGTCGATAAAATTAACCGCTGCATTTAGTACGACTGCTGCCACTCGGGTGGTTGCGCATACTGCCTTGCGGACTGGCAGCATGACTGTATTTGGACCATTAATGGCGGCCACCAAAAGCGCGTCATTCAAGACTTTGGCCGGACCAGCGGAGTATGAAGAGGTTTGTATGCTTCAACAGTGAGAAGATAGTTTTTGAACCTAAAATTTACTTTATGTTGACAATGTCTTGCTGCCTATCTCTTTACCGGCCTCAGATAATAAAAAAATCGCGTTTCCTGTCCCGCGCAACGCCTGCTTCTTCTTTTGCCGAAGCTCAAACATTCTTGAGAGATGTAGGAGATTTGAAGGCTTCGCACAATTGCTGGGCTTGGCGGTCAGTGATAAATCTTCTCGTAACTACTTCTTTGTTCTAGAGTGAAAGACTGAATAGGCACCATTGTGCGATACCTAAGGAAATATAATTCCTTGCCGGTCCGTCTTAATACTGTTCAACTATTTTATTCACATGTCGTGCTTCTGGTATCATATGTCGCTGATCAATGGGTAGGGGCCATGGGGAAGAGCGGAGCTCCGACGATGGTGAACCTGGAGGGACAGCAGGGCGGCCCATTCTCTCGGCAATAGAGAGCGAGGACCTGGTCGACGTGATGGTGGTGGTTACACGGTAGGAGGAGGGGCGGGGACTAAAAAGGAACGACGGAGGAGGGGGTTTTCAGGGCTCGGAAGAAAGAAGAAGGGTCGGTTACTTGTTTGTAGAGACGAGCGTTCGAGGGTGCGGGGGTGGGTTCCGGGGTCCAGGTCAGCAGTGCTCGAGCGAAATATTTGATGCCCTTCTGAATGCATGCCTGCATATCTGAAACTAAAACTATGCCAATGCAAAAGGTACTTTGGGGGCATCAAGCTTGGTGCTGGCGGGCTTGTCCGGGCTTACGGTGGGGTCGCCCGCACGTGCCTAAGGAACGCAGAGACTCTCACACACATCCCCAAGGTTCTTGTGAGACTAAGAGCGCCCTTGTCTATGTCTGGAGCGGTGTTTCAGGTGGGTACGATATTCAAACCTTGCTCTCCTCTTGCTTCCCATCGTCCTATACGATCGATCCCCGGTGCACAGCTGGAAAGCTACAGTCCGCTTACAGTTGTAACAAAAACGTAAACATGCCTTGTAGACTATCAATCGCACCGACAAAATTAAAGAGGATTATACGGCCGAGGAGATTATTGTTGACGTGAAGGTAGATGCCGCTTTAATCGACAATCTACGACAGCAGCTGCAGGACGCGACAAGGGGGTCAGGCAGCTTAGAGGAATGCTGATGTTCAAGGCCATATTTTTCAAAGGCATTCTTGGAAATAAAGAAATTAAATTGCACATATGAAGGCAACACAATTTATGGACGCTCAAAACATTTATTGCGTGCTACATGACCATTTAGAATGAGGCACGCAAGCTTTGGCCACTCGCATTGCCACAGTAGCTACAAGGACACAGCTCAAACATACATGCCCCAACCCCTCACCCACCGACCAAATTCCTGCTCACCAATCGTCCACGACCATAACCAAGCGTATTCGCGAGTCCCACACGCATGCCGTCCTACCAAGGATTTATCATGGGCAGAATGGGCCGTCGGCACTCAGTCACCATAGGATCACGCCGGCGAGATCTTCAAAGGTGCTGAGAGTCGAGCTACTCGCGTCGCATAATCAGGCCCCTGCTTTTATCTTACCTTGCCTGGGCCTGCCCACTTTTGTGTGCCAATTTTACGTGTATGGGTTTAACTTATGGTAGGGGGAGAAGTGGGCGGCCCGGAATGGGATTTTGGGTTTGTTTTGTGACTTCGATTGATGTGGTACATGTGGGAAGGAAAATCTTCAGCAGATCGGAGTCTGAGCAAACACCTCACACTCAACGCGCTGTACCCTCTAACCACGCCCTCGTTCCCTTCGATCCCTCAGTGGACAAGCTTCCCCATACTTCAGGCAGTATATTGCTGGTTCGGCGGGCTTGGTTAAGCCACATTTATAACGTGCATTTTTGCGGTCAAGGTTGGGAGAGAAAAAGAGAAGGCTCGTTTTCGACAGACCGGGCACCTGCTTCTTGTCACCCTTCACCTTGCAAGAGCCATTCGTGCAAGTTCTCGTGAACACTTCGTAGACAATCTTGTTTTTACACCGCGCGACTGTTTACCATGGCGGATAACGGCGTTGTCACCGTCCACGGAGAGCCCATGAATATGATAGCCCTTCCTCAGCTTCCTCTCCGGGCGGAGCATCCCGTCCCGGCTCTGCCTGGCCCCAAGGAGGAAGAAAAAAGATTGCAGCAACCATTACTGCAACCGACGCATCCATCACTGCAACAACAACATCCAGCAGTACCCGAGGAGGAACACGCTCCACAAAGCGCACCCTTTGTCGCGCCGGGGGAACTCGCCCCGGCTCCCCTTATCCTGCCTCTTCCTCCGCTACCCCCCTCGACGAACATCTCGCCTGACCCCATCCCACCGGCCCGTAAGAGCAGCATTTTGAGCGGCGGAATGGGGAATCAAGGGCGTTGGACCGAGGCGGAGCACGACTTGTTTCTGGAGGGCCTGCGTGAGCACGGGAAAGGGGCCTGGAAACTCATCAGCGAAAAGGTGGTACGAACCCGAAGCGCGGAGCAAGTGCGGATCCACGCCCAGAAATACTTTTTGCGGCAAAGCAAACAAGAAAAGAAGAAGAACGCCGCCAACAAGGGGGCGATGGCGGAGATTGAAGGAGGAGGGAAGGAGAGCAACGGAGGAGGAGGTCCCGATGGGCCGGGCGCAGGTAGGTTCGACAAGGCCGGCAACGGCGCCGTGGACCGTGTGGCGTGCGCAGATGCTTTAGCTTTGTGTTACGCACATGGATTGGTTGTAGGGTAGCCCGCCTGCTTTCTTTCCTGCCCGACTTGATTCCATGTTATTCATCCCTCCTCTCGTCGCGCCCCTCCTTTTCGCCCCCTCCTATCTCCTGGCCCCTAATTCTCCCCCCTTTTTCCATTTTCCCCCCGCTTTTTTCTCACTTCCCTTGACCTGCAGGCAGCAAAGAAGGACACTGGACCGACGAGGAACACGAGCTTTTCTTGCGGTGCTGGGAGCAGTACGGGAAGTCTTGGAAGAAACTAAGTGAGATCATCGGGACGCGGACCAACGAGCAGATTAGAACCCATGCTCAGAAGTACTTTGCGAAATTGCGCGAATTGAGGGAACGGGGTTATGAAGGGGCTT
>NW_005803617.1:4794-5217 GCF_000240725.1 Microchloropsis gaditana
GGCGGACTACAAGGAATATCTGTGGACGCAATTTAAGGCCATTCGACAGGACTTGCTCATCCAAAATTTGAAGAATGCCTTCGCCGTGGAAGTGTACGAGGCCCACGCCCGGGTGGCGCTGGCGTGCAACGACTTGAACGAGTACAACCAGTGTCAAACCCAACTGATGGAACTTTACAAGGAAGCGGACCTTCCCCCAGAGGCCCTGGCCCATGTACGTGACAAGCGCGTTTTCAAAGCTTTCTGGGCGCCGTCCTAGGGCAGAGGGTGAATGCTTTCATTGCTCCTATGGTCGCCAACCGCTGGACTTTACTAATTCGCTCGCCCTCTTTCCCTCTATCCTCCCTGCCACCCTCCCTTCCCCTTCTTCTCTCTTTCCATCTTTCTCTCTCTCTCTTTTTTCCGCCCCCCCTCCCCCCCCCC
>NW_005803617.1:5952-9109 GCF_000240725.1 Microchloropsis gaditana
AATTCACCGCCTACCGGGTGCTGTACTACGTGTACCTGCAGAGCAACCCTAAATACGCGGACGGCGATAGCGGGGTCCTGCGGGTCCTGGCACAGCTCTCCAACACGGACAAACAAGCAACGGCCGTGCGGCATGCCTTGGCAGTCCGCCGCGCCGCTGTCGTGGGGAATTATCACCGGCTGGGTATTCTGTATCGGGAGGCACCGGGGGAAGGAAGGAGGATCATGAAGCATTTTATGGATCAGGCCAGGGTGAGGGCGATGCAGACGATGGTAAAGGCGTACAAACCAACGTTGCCAGCAAAATTCGTGGAGGCGGAACTAGGTTTTGGCAAGTTGTCGACCAAGGACGGAGAGAAAGTGGAAGATGGAGAAGAGGAGTCTGCGCGCTCTTTTATCGAAAGGGTTGGATGGGTTTTGGCAGGAGACGAAGGTCCGAACGGTGGGCGTGAGGTTTACTGGGACATGAAGGCCTCGAAAGTGGATCCGGCGGCGGCGGTGACAAGAACGCTCATGTAATGGCTTTCATGAAAGCACACGTAAATCGGTGTGAAAGGAACATATTTGTTAGATTGCAGGAGGGTGGTATACGTCTTTCTTCAGTTGTTCCAGGAACGACATTCAAGTCAATACTGTAGATACATACCCCCGAAACATCGCCTCAATTCAATCTAGCTTTGCACTCCACCTGCGCACATTCTTGCCAAACATTGGTCGTCATTTGTTGCTTACGTTGCACAACCGGGAGTTGAAATCAAATTGAAGCCACTCATCAAACTGCTCTTGAGAAACATCCGCGTGCATCCTCCATCCAAACCTGCGTCTAAAGGAATATCTCTGTAAGACCTACAATATCAAAACTGATTTATTTTAACCCAATGATACTTTTAATAAAGAATTTCACTCATTAATTGTCACAAATGCCAACAGTTGTCAAAGTGCTTTTACTAAACTAGTAGGCGAATGGCGAGGAGGTTGGAGCGTGGGATGTAGCACGTGGAAAGAAATACTCCATCTCGCGAGCTTTCAAAATCGAAAACCGTGAATACAGGCAGCTCATACTTATTGCGCTCATAATCTTGAGCCTACATGTCATTCCTGCTTGCCAAAGGTACTGCCTAGAGCCACGTGCCGATGGCGTCATCGGGCATATGATGGAAAAAGACCCTTCGACGAACACGGGGAGATGCCGCTTTCCTCTGCCCCTTTCAACCGGAGGATGTGGCCTTCCCCCTGATCTGGAATGCGGGGGCATTTCAACGGCACCTGCGCAAATGAGAGCGACTCGGAAATGACAGAAAAATTGACCGGATTCCGTGTTGATTGGAAAAAGCAATGCGAGGGCTCTGATTACTTTCATCATCGTGGGACGCACTCATTGCATGCGCTGACGGCGAGTGAACCGTCTCTAAAGGATCGCATTTTTAGTAGGTATTGTTTAAGGGCCTTGCTACTGGATTCTCATGATGATATTGCAATGAAGGTACCAAGGTGTCCAAGGAGAATTGTCCTGTCGTTATCTGGGCGTCCACGTGCTGGCACCTCCCCCGTCTCGTCCTAAGTTTTCAGGAGCGCATACCAGACCATGCGACATGATGACCCGCCGGCTTCTTTTTCTTTGGCGTCGTGTGCAAACGTTGGTGTCGCAGTGGCTGCGTCACAAGGTCCTGTCAGGTGTCAGCGTGACGAAGTGGCACCTGACGTCGACTTGGGATGATGGCCGGGCCACGTCTCACACATGTTGCATCTTACGTAGACTTGCAGACTCGGACATTTTTGCGGGGGGCATCAGAGTATTGACCTGCACAGTATTGTACACCTTCACCACACAGAAAGAGAAGTCAGCCCTCTTGAATGAAGGAAAAGCACCTGAAAACGGCGCGGCGACGGCCCCTCCATGCTCTTGATCAGTAACCCTTTGATCGACCCGACATTCCTGCGCTCCCGCCCTAGCCGCCCAAAAAGTCACCCTCAACATGTACGTAATTGCATCTCCTGCTGGCCAGCCTTGTAACTTCCCGTGCTGCAAGGAATCGACAGGGAGGGCTAGTGTTGACGCCCGCTTTCTCCCTCGCTCACTATTCCTCCCCCGTCACTCCCGGTCCCCTCCCCCCCGAAATTAGCGCCCGCAGTCAGCATGGACTTTTGCTACCCCCTATCCACCTGGTCCTTCGCAGTGCACACAGCCTGTGCCAGCGTTGCCTTCGTCTGCCTCTTTCCCGCCGTGTACTTTGGTTACCAGATCCAGCACCGGCTTATCTTCATGACGCCCACGCTTTGCTTCGCCCTGGCCTACGAAAACCTGCTCCTGGTGGTACCCAACACCCCTTTCTGCACCCTAAGCGCCCAGCGCTTTGGCTGGATCATGAACGGTACGTCGGCGACTGGACAACTGCCCTCGGGTCCCCCCCCTTCCCCTTCATGCCCCGGCCTCATTGGGATACTTACCCTTCCTCCCTCCTTCCCTCCCTGCCTCCCTCCCTCCCTCCCAGCCGTGATCCCTCCCCTCTTCTTGGTCGCCTCCTTCGAGACGGGCTACGCGGTCCACAAGCACCGGTCCGTCAAGTACCTGGGCATCAATTTCGACGAAGGGAAACGCGTGGATACGGCCCCCTGCTCCTGGTTCCTCCGCAACTTGGTCCGGCTCATCGCCCTCGCGCTTTTCTTCATGGGCCTCATTGTGAATTTCTCGGTGTTTTTCCCCGACGCCTCGGATAATGCCGGTATGTCCGGGTACCTTGGCCTGGGCCGGGGCGACGTGGCGCATTACTACGTCTCCATCGTCCCCTCCCTGGTTTTCTCCTTGGTCACGCTCGTCATTGCCGCCACCATTAAACGGTACGGACGACACTCCACCCTCCTCATCCCCCGGTCCTGCGGGTGGAACTGGCTCTTGCTGGGGAGCCTTTTGCAGACGGCTGGGCAGTTCCCCGCCTCCACCGCCCTGTACCCCTCCACCTCCATGGCGGGGCAAGTCGTGTTGTTGATCTCGCTCTTGCTGACGCATCGGCTGGTGTTGCTGGACATGGGGGAGGCGGCGAAAATCACCGAATTCCTCCGGCGGCAAAAGGCAGTGCAGCAACGCTTGGCGGTGGGCGGGTGGGTGGAGGCTCGGAGGGGGAGGAAGGATGGGGGGGAAGCAGGCGCCGAGGGAGGGC
>NW_005803617.1:9168-12793 GCF_000240725.1 Microchloropsis gaditana
GAAGGGAGGGACGGAGGAAGCATACCCGGAGGGCTCTGATCTCTTCCTGTTTCGAAGAGGGTGGGCCGGGCGGAGGAAGTGAGGGAGGGCGGGGGGCTTCTGCGCCCGGTCTGGCGACGTCCTGGTGACGGCAGCGAAGTGTCTCCGACGACGGCATTGGTCCGACGGCGCGTGGTCACGTTTTGGCTGCTGCGTGCAGCGCTGGGGGGCAAGCCAGTGGGGGCCGCCCCATTGCTCCCGTCTAATTCGTCTCCGCTGATCACCGTCTTCAAGCCGGTATGCGAAGACTTCGGGGGCGTTCCGCTCCGACCCTTGGCAGTGTGGACATTGTCACTGCTCTGGTTGTTAATGTGGTTATGCTTGGTCCTGCCGCTGCTGCCTGTGGATGCCCGACGGTGCCAGCAAGAGAAGGTGGTTGCTCCCCCTGGGGTTGGAGAGTAGAGCCGATTGGTTATAGTACGACTAATTTTGCCCGCCCCCGAGATCGTCTGGCGTCTATAGGAGGGGACGATGGTTAGTGCAGGCTTACTCCACGCCGTGTTTGCCTGCGGATTGAAGGCCTCCTCGTTTCGATGGCTAGAGTACGAAGCGGAGGAGGAGGAGGAGGACGAGGAGGAGGAGGAAGAGGAGGAGGAGGAGGACGAGGAGGAGGAGGATCCGGCGGCAGATGATGGGGTTGCTGTCGAGGAGGGGGAGGATCGAGACAATCTGACGTCGGAGACTGGCACAGGTGAAAGAGAGGTTTCATTCTCGAGCGGCGTTTCCCTTTGTGACTGATCCATTCCCGCGAAATCGGGCGTGCCATGGGAATTTCTTCGTCTATTAAGAAGGTGGTAGGTGGCAGTCAGGGAGCCGAAGGCGTGCAGTCGCAAGGCATTCAGGAGCTCCTCCCGGTCCAATCCGAGGGACACTGCTTCTTGGAGCACGTTCTCGTCGAGCTTCACGTTGACATCAGGGGGGCTGCAGCCTGTCCCATCTTCCTCTTCTTTGCAGTCGGCCCCCGGGGGCGGACGAGCTTCCTGGTATTGAGTCGCCTTGACGTCCTTTCTTTTCCCCGTCCCGAGCTGCCGATACCACGGGTGGCGCTGAATATCGGGAATGGAGTAGCGTGTCTGAGGGTCGATAACGAGGATCTTGGCAATCAAGTCCTTCACACCGGGAGAGAGGAAGGAAGGGACCGTGTAGCGCCCCGCCAGGATTTTGTGGTAGAGTTTGGAAATGTTGGTGTGCTCGAAAGGGAGGTACCCGCAGACCATGGCATACAAAATGACTCCCATGCTCCAGACATCAGCAGCTGGGCCTCGGTAGGCAAGTCCGCGGATCATTTCAGGGCAGGCATAGCACGGGGAGCCACAGGCTGTAGACAGCAGTGTACCAGCTTCATGGGTGTTGGACAGGCCGAAATCGATGATTTTCACGCACCAACCCCCGGGGGCGCTTTTAGAGGACTGCAACAACAAATTTTCTGGTTTTAAATCCCGATGAGTCACCTCCATGGCATGCAAATAACCGACGCCGTCGACCAGCTGCTTGAAAAACGCCGAGGCCTCCGGCTCGGGGACACGCTGTCGTTTCACGATGTAGTCGAAAAGCTCGCCCCCGTCCGCGTTCTCCATGACCAAGTAGATCCTTGCAGGAGTATCGAGCACATCGTACAACTGAATGATGTTTCGGTGCCGGTTGCGTTTCAGGATGTCGATCTCTCGGGTCACCCGCCGCACGTCACCGGCGTCTACGATTCTGTTTTTTTCCAGGAGTTTGATGGCCACTTTTTCTCCCGTCAGGGCATGCACGCCCGCCTTTACCCGTCCAAACGTTCCTTCTCCAATGGTTTGGCCGAGGTAGTAGGGACCAAGACGGCGCATCGAGGACAAGTCCGACCGCGGACTCAGTATCGCGGAATCTCCAGGAGCAACGGTAGCGTCCGGGTGGAAATTGGCGGGAAGAGGCTTCTTTAAAGGCTCTCGAGTTCCCTCCTTGGACATGGGAGAGAATGATGCTTTTTGATATCTTGAGAAGACCTCCGTGGTCCGCTCGGCTGCCCGGCGCCTTTCTTGTTGCTGCTCTTCACGAAGCACCCGTTGCTGTTGCCAAGAACCGTAAATGGCCGCATCCAGGCTGCGTCGCCGTTTCTCCCGGCTTATTCGACGGCCTTTAATCGCATCTGGTGGACTTACGCTGTTTGTGACATGAGTCTTTATATCAGGCGTGGTGTCGATTGGGATACGGCGCGGGTCTTGAAGGGGCTCCAATAAAGTCGTCTTTTTTTTCTTTGAAGAGGCAGCACTACATGCGGGAGATCCCCAGGAAGAGCGGCGAGTGTTTGTCACAGGACTTGAAACAGATGGTGATGTGTGTTGCTGGGCATGTACCATGGATATGACCGAAGCGGGGGTCTTACCGCTTTGTTCTATTCTATATGGATTTGAGAAGATCGCGACAATGAGATGGCGACTCTAAGTGCCCGTGTGCCTTGATTTAATCGAAATACATGTCAATTATGGTCATTTTATCAATACAGCATCTAGTTCTATGCAAGACGCTTTCACGCCTATTTTAACAGGATTTGACACATTCTACGGCATCGGCCGTTTCAAATATGGGCCAGGAAGGAAATTCCGACGGGCCCGAGGCAGGCGAAGTTGCCATTGTCATCAGACATCGTCGAGGATATGAAAATAAATCTATAGTATGTTATATATTGTCGTTCATTTCATTGCCCAAATCGATGGTTGTGCGTCCTGAAAAGGCGGGGAAGGGACCAGAAATAGGGAGGTGGCGGAAGGGAGGGAGGGAAGGGCGGAGAAACACCTCTCACACGTAGTCCACAGAGCCTCCCCTATTGCGCCAGCGGCCGTGGAAGACGGAGGATTTCCTAGGTATCAATGGCGAGTTCGTCGTATGAACTTGAACTTGCTTTAGGTGGAAAACATTACTCTGTGATACGCGGGAGCGTCCACGCTTGATTGCCCTCTATTGGACTGATGGGTTTTAACACGGACATCCTTTATCCATCTTCTTCCGACAACATCCAGGAAGGCATTGGCCTGACTCATGTACAAGGAAAAACAGACAACATAATTGGCCGCTTTATCAAGTCGCCTTTCTTGCTTCACATTTCTTTAACGCGATTGGCCGGCCTGTCCTTGTCACCATCGCTGTCAAGTTCTGGAGGCTTTTTCTGCTGTGTGCACCGCTTCCCTCCTTGCCTTCCCTGCCTTAAAGAGGTCGGCGTTGCGCGCTTGGAAGGAAAACGCGCCACGGGCACAACGAAAAAGCGGGAAGACGGGCATACAAGGGAGAGCATTAAGGCTTGCGTGCAGAGATACGCATCGGCGGTGTCGTTTGTTTTGTTTGATTTGAGGCATCGCTTGGTTTTTCTCTCTGCTCCTGTTAGAAGTACCACTCAAGCACCGCGGCCTCGGACCCAGCGGGCGTCGCCTTTCGCACTGTGCTCTCTTCTTATTGGACCGTCAAAGCTGGGTGTTGAATCTCTAGCTTTCCCTCTCCATCTTCCACTGCAAAAGCACCGCCCGCCCCGGCATTTCTTACAGAGGCTTCGCCCACGTGTGTGTAATTGACCCCATATCTCCTGCCTTTCCTCTATCTCTGCCGTGTGTGGGTA
>NW_005803617.1:14959-17884 GCF_000240725.1 Microchloropsis gaditana
TACCAAAAATTAGCGGAGTTAAATCGTTGAAGTCGTAGGAGACGAGGCAGGCTGTTCCACCCTTTACCCGATCGACTCGATCCCTTCAGTGTCATCGCCAAAACCTCCCGTCCTTACCTGTAGATCCATGTCGAATTCTTCGAAACTCCGGGTACCCTGAATCGTCACGTCGGTGCAGGTATGGTAGTTGGAAAAACACGTGTCCTCCTTGAGACAGGGAACATCGTTGGGAGCCCCGAAACAAGTGGGCTCGCTCGCGTCGATTTGGCCCGAACAGGCGGAGTCTTCAGGGTAGTAGGTACACAACAAAGAGCCGCATTTGACAGTCTTGTCCGTCATGAAATAAATCAATTGCAAGGTGCATTTTTCGCATTGCACGTCCGGGATGTCGACTGTGAGGTGGTAGGGCGTATAGAACTGCTCGAAGAACGTGGTTTTGGCCGCGTCGTCGTGAGGGATGTGGTCCGCAAGGACGACCTTCACTTTTTCGTGTTCGTCCAGAATGGCAATTCGGAAGGGAGAACCCACGTGCGCGATGCTTTCTTCCCAGGTGAGCGTCAAGGGGCCTGGTTTCAGGACGCGTACACCGTTCATCCCGTACATGCCTGAGTAGGGGCCACAGGGCCCGACTTTGTTGCCGGTATTATCGAACGGGATGTGGTTGCCTGGAGGGAAGGTAATGGAGGAGGGAGCCATGAGAAGGAAAAAAGGATCCGGACTTGAGTACATTGCAGCCATGGATATCCATATTCTGAGAAAATGAAACAGAAAAGATTCAAGATAGTATAAATCGAAAGCTATCGAGGACGTCTGACCGGTTCGAACCGCATTCGTCGGTCCGGGCCCCGTCCGTAAACATCATGAGGGGCGGGTAGGGCTCTCAGCTGAAACGAGAATTCACTCCCCTCCCAACCCTTCAGATAACCCGTCCCCAGGACGTCAATATCAATGTCATGCTGCTCGTGCTCGACAGAGACACAAGCGTGAATCGAGGATACTCACCATCCGCGTCATTCTCATCGCGGGGGGCGGGGCATTTCCAGCGCGCATGACCATCGACCTCCGCGACTGCCAGCAGGGCACACACTAACGCACAAGACCAGCGATACATTTTGTACCTTTACGTTGCCTGTGAAATTGTGGGCAACCGGTGCAATAGGACAGGAGATGGAAAGTAAGCCTCAGGTAGTCGATTGAGGATGCGTACGTGGCATTCCTGCATTGCAGTCCTCTTACTGCCTGCCAGAGGAAAAGCCCTTCCAAGTACAGTCTGCGTGCTTTCCAAATCAACGCAGACTTTAACAAACATACAACGTTCAAGACCAAGGTGAATGCAAAAAATGAGGGGGATTCAGGTGATGAGCTGGTCATCGCTCGTGAAGGACACACCGTCACGAGGGATTCGCTGCTGTTCTGTTCACTGTTGACGGAAAGTAAATTAATTTTAACGATCAATCTCGCGTCCGAAATGTGCCAGTGGAATGCGTGCTGGAGGATCCTGCGCAGTGCTTTCCGTTCGAGGTTCCAGCAGCTTTGTTCAAGGAACGGGATATTACTTTCGTGCTGCAGCCCGTCCTCTGCTTTTTCCGGGTATGATTTCTTGGGTCCTTCTCTTCGCGTGGGAGACCCGAGACACCCAGCGCAACGGTTAAAAATCACTGGATCGTGAAAGTTTGGATGCTTACTATCAATATGAGTTGACAATCATGATACGAGGGGGTCACATTACCATGCTATTTTTTAAAATTGGTGTATATATTAAGTTGCACATCATGTATCTAAAATAATGTCTCCCTACAAATCGACGGCGACAGGCAGCGACGACGTCCTAATGCTGAGGCTACTACCATGTTTATCTTGACGTCAGCAGTAAGTGTTGGGAAATTCTTCTCCATAAGGACTGGAATGTCTCAAGCTCTCATTCTGGCACTTTGCTGATAAGCAGAAGAGCGACGTGCCGGTCAGCACTTCTCCTTGACTTTTCACTTTTATGTCATCTGGCACTTTCCCGAAATATCTCCTTGTCTCACTTCCTCCTCTGTGATGATTATTTTAATTCAAACTTTCCTCAGCACCATCCATAATATCATGTCCAGCCTCTTCCTTCTCCCGATGTCCTCTCTTTTCCTTTTTAGGTTCCTTCCGTTCCTTTCTTTTCTGAACGAATTGCACAATTTGTAGCTTGAAACAAAGCGTTTTCTCATAAACAGACTTCACTGTCTTCGATTTTCAACGTCTATCTCCATCGGCTTCTACACTGTCACGAAGGCTCTCACCAGGAAGACCGATTCGACCACCTCCAAGCAAAACTCCAAGAAGCAAAACGTCGATTATTCGATGATCAACGGCCCGGCAAACGCACCACGCTAGAGGATGATGAGGAAGGAAGAGAAGCTGCCTTCACGACATTGCTGGATGAAGGTAAGGAGGAAGAAAAGGAGAGGGAATGCATCTTGTCATCAAGGAGCTCGGTCGTGACGGGCGGTGGCGTCTCCCCTTTGCTGCTCTCGGAGGAGATGCTCGTCCGCTCGCTGGCACGCCGGGCGCGTCCTGCCAGCGTTTCTAGCGTGTTCCTGTCTTTTGCTTTCAAGGTGCCTAGGTCGTCTTCCCCACAGGAGCCATGCCGTGGAGACAGTGCCGGCCGGACCGGAGAAGGGGTATCCCTGGAGGGGCCACACGGAGGAGATCGGGAGTCACGTGCTTCTCGCAACCCTCCTTTGTCGGACACTGGCCGGCTGTGTTGCCCGTGAATTGCTGAGTCAGGGGGGGGCAGGGGCGGGAGATCTGGGAGAGGCATCTTTGAAGAAATAGAAGAAAGTGCGGTCCGTCTTGGCGTCGGCTCATGTACGGGAGTGTGTGCGGTCGACTGGGCGATCGAGTGTGCCGATAATGGGGGGGGGACTGGAAGGGCGGGAGCCGGTGGCC
>NW_005803617.1:18367-23652 GCF_000240725.1 Microchloropsis gaditana
AACGGGCGGCCCGGACGTGCACCACGTTGAGAAAGTACCAGGTCCGGGGGTAGAGGCGGTAGTCCTCCACCACCACCCTTGCCTCCACCTTCCCTCCCCCTCGCCCTCCCTCGTCGCCTCCCTTGTCGCTGCTCTCGCGTCGATCACAGACCCGGAGGCACAATCGCTCATCCTCCAAAAAGACGTCCACTCCGTACCCGTCCTCGCTCGAGAACCGAAACAAATGAGCCCTTTCGTCTCCTTCTTCTACTTCCTCCTCCTCCTCCTCCTCCTCCTCCTCCTCCTCCTCCTTCCTTTTCTCTTCCACCCCTACCGGCGTTCTTCCAGCCCCCTCCCTCGACGTTGCACCTCCCAGGTCATCCCCTCTTTTCCCCATCCCCTGCCCGCCCTCGCCCCTCCCGTCACAAGCGTTCTCACGCCTCTCCTCCTTCCTTCCTTCCCTCCTCCTCCTCCTCCTCGCTCCCCGCAGCGTCCGCGGAAAGCGTTCCACGCGAAACCAGCCCAGAAACTGGTAGGCGTTGGGGAACGGCCAGCCCTCTATCCGAGGGACAATCAAACCCGACTGTGGACCTCCCCCGAGGCTGAAGAAGGAGGCAGGGCAGACCTGCTCCCGAACCTCCCTTCCCATCTCCTCCCTCTCCTCCCCTCCTCCCACCATCTCCTCGAGAGCTCCGAGCACTTCCCGGACCATCGCTGCACGTTGCCTTTGCCTCCCCTGCCACCAGCGCGCCCCCTCCCTTTCCTCTCCTTCCCCTCCCTCCTCTTTTCCCTGCTCCCCTTCCCCCTTCGCGGTCCACAGGAGCCCAATCGTTTGTCGAAGCTCCCTCGTTCCCACCCCCGCTGCACCCACCACACCGATCAATCGCAGGAGCAAACGCGCCACCTGCTCCTCCCCCCGCCGTCCGCTGTCCTCCTGCATCGCCGCCTGGCCTTCCACGGCGAGAAAAAGTTCTAGAAGCTTCGATAGGGTGCTGGTAGCTGGGGGAGGTGCCGGCTGCCCCCGGGGTCGTTTCCGCCCGCCCGGTCCCGGCGCGGCCGCAGGCATGATGGGGGCGGAAGGGGAGGAGGGAGGTACGTCTGTGGCTTGAGAGAAGCGCACCACGCTGTACATGTCTCCTCGCAAAGCCCGGATCAGAACCTTCAAGAGGATGAGCTTGAAGTCGAGGCAGAGCCGAGGGAACAACCGGTGCCCTTTCCCTCCTTTTTCTCTTGCCTTGCCGCGTCCTTCGGTGGGTCCTTCCGTGGCGAAAAATGAGAAGAGCACATGTCCCAACGCTGTTCCGCTGGCGGAGTTTAAAATGACCGTTACGCGCCGGTCGATCAAGGGGAGCGTGGCCAGGGTGAGAGGCGGGTCGAAGAGGTCGTGACAAAGAGCACACACCTATTATGGAGGACCATAGATGTGCGAGGAGAGGAGAATGGGAGGATACAAGCGCTTGAGCCGGCGGGCGAGGCGTCAAAGTGCCAAAGAGAGAGTAAGCCGTGCTCCTTCCCCCCCCCCTGCCCAGCAAGATGAAAGGCCCGAACGAATGGATCGATCCACTTCCTGAGCCTGACCGACCCGATTCCCACCCCTTCTCTCAGCCACACACCAACTGTTCGCATGTTGTGCTCGTTATAATGTCAAGTTTCCACCGGGAAGACCCGCCTGGCAAGAGAGAGGCCAGAAGCTTGCGTGTCGTTTGCAAGGGGGTCTCGGGCATGTTTTCCGGAAGGGAACATGGAGACACCTCCATGTTCCCCTCCCGCTCTGTGCCCCGCTTCATAGTTCTCGCATG
Source organism: Microchloropsis gaditana (assembly GCF_000240725.1). Taxonomy (NCBI): domain Eukaryota; class Eustigmatophyceae; order Eustigmatales; family Monodopsidaceae; genus Microchloropsis; species Microchloropsis gaditana. Next base: position 20,146 of record NW_005803617.1, read on the forward strand.
CTAGCTAGCGCTGTGGTTGAGGACGGAAAATATTGGGATAAATAATCACGTAAGTAAGCGTGAGGCACCACTCATTCACTACAGAGTGTGTCAAGCTTTGGTCGGATGCGAGTTTTCCAGAAACGTCGCATGATTGCCTCCATGAGACAAGCATTATGTCGTAACATGTCTCGTTGACACCATTCCTGCCTCTGTCTTCGGAACAACGGCCAGGCCGGCGCAAGAACAGAGTTTCCCGATATACCCGGGGGGGCTGGGGCAAGGAGTTAGGAAATGGTAGGGCTTGCTATTTTGCTCGGATGGCCCCCAACATGGGCCCCGCCCGCCATGCGTGCCGATCGTGTGAACGCCGCAGCGCCTGATGCCGCGCCGTGGACGCTGACAACGTGGCATGGCACAATGGAACACAGGGACGGACATGATTACGTCATATTTGGGAAGAGCTACGATCTTCTGGCGGACGGCGTCACTCCTCCTCCTGTTTCTCTCAGGGGACGGGCAACTCTTTGTTCATAGAAGCGCCAACTACAAGGGAACATGCCGTGCAGGTAAAGTATACATCATCTGAACTGTTCATTTTTCTTTCGAGCATGGCTTAAAATTTGTGCCTCGCCGGCGTTTAATTGCGTGGAGATGGACAACGGAATGGTATTCGCCGCTGGTTGTCATATTCAGATTCATCATGGCGATGTGCGGCGCTTTTCATCCCTTCATTCTGGATTTCGCAGTCCAAATTGAAACGTCAGCGCCATCTGATTTCTTCTCCCTGTTACTTAACGAATGAAGCGAGGCATCCTTCCCGCGCTTTGCCGACCATGCTATTGTGAAAAAACGGCCCCGCATGACGGTCTCCTCTCCCTTCCCCACGCGGCATGTCTCTGCCCGCCCTCAGATACCCTTTCGAATGTCTCCTACAAGGAAGTGGGCCTCGTCGATCGCCCTAGCCCGGGCAAAGTGGCCTACGGTGTAATGGTCTATCAACGACAGAACAAAACCGTGTCGGACGTCTTCGACCAATTTACCCGCCTCTTCGATGCCATATATTCCCCCAATTTCACCTGTGTGGTGCATGTGGATATCAAGAGCGAGCCTGCCTTGATCGAAAAAATTACCGACTATGTGAAGAAGCACGCGCCTCAGGCAAGCACGATCCCCAGTGTGAGCGTGAGTTGGGGGGGAATCACCGTAGTGGAACGCACGCTGGCGCTGATGCAGGCCGCCTTGGAAAGCGACCCGGAGTGGGAATATTTCGTCAACATCGGCCAGGTAAGCGTGAGGGTTTCATGTGGTGTTCTGGACAGGCACGAGGCGTGCATTCTCCTTTGGTACCGTTGCGTGGTGTGGCTGTTATAACCTACCCCCAGGGTCCGGCCCAGCTTTATCCTCCCTTCCCCTTCTGCAGCTGACGCGGGCACATTCCTCTCGTTTCTTCCTCTGCCAAGACGTACGGACGCCCCCCATCGCTCACGTGTCAACCGATCCCTCCCTATCCCCAGGAGGACTACCCCCTACAGAGCCCTGCGGCCATCCAGGAGTATCTGGCCCATGCAGTGCCCCCCGCCACCAATTTCATATATTGCTGGGACCTGCGCGGGCACGATTTCTTCGGGCAGTGGGAGCACCACGAAGGACGCGTGTCGAAGGTGTTTGTCGACATGTTTGACGGTAGAAGCCGCGAGGTCCGGGGCCTTCCCCGGTCCCCCCCCAAGGTGAGACAAGGGCACATGCACATGCACCAATACTTGTACAACGTCTCATTCCCTCTTTCTCTTTCCCATTATGCCCACCTGCATGCCTCCCTCCACGACAGGAATACTCTTTCTACAAGAGCCTCCAGCAAACCGTCCTCTCCCGCGCCTTTGTGGAGTCCGCCGTGCATGCCCCCGAGTCCCGTCGGCTCCTTCTGTACCTCGCCACGTCCGAAGCGCCGGATGAGATATTCTTCCCCACACTCCTCCACCTCCCTTCCAACCGTGCCCACGCTGCCCGCGCCACCTGCAATAGCACCCTTCATTTCTCCCACTGGATCCGCCCGGGGGGCAGTTGGCACCCCGAGTACCTCACCCCATTGCACTTGCCCTTGCTCTTGGAAAAAATAAGGGCGTCTTCACCCTCCTTCCCTGCATTTTGGGCGCGAAAATTCGACGTTGGGAAGGGCTCCAGCGCCTTGATGGCCGCCCTCGACTATCTCCGGGAGTGTCGGCCTGCTAGGGACCAGGCCGCCAAAAGCTTGGAGTGGGCGCCGGCGATCGTGTTCGCCAAGGAAATGGGACAGCACATTGTGGACCGAGAGCTGAGGGACGGGGAAGACCCGCAGTGCGCCTACCGCGTAGTGCGCGTGGGGGGGAAAGTGGTGACAGGGGAAGACATGCTGCTCCATTTGGACAAAGCCCGGCGCAGTCAAGACGCCGAAGCCATCATGCGTTTCTTAACGCACGTCGAGAATGAGATGAAGGCCTACAAGGACTATCACACCGACCCCCGCTGGCAGGTGGAGCGTCGACGGCTGCAGCATCACCGGCAGGTAGCGGAACGAGACTTACAGCCGGAACCCCGGATTTTGAGGACTGCCGGGGTTCAGGCGAGCGAAGTGATTTTGTGAAAGCGGAAGAGAGGGATGGGGTGATACTCCGTTGTGCAGTGGAAGGGCTCGGATGGGGTGGGGGGGAAAAGTAAGATTTTGGGGGCAATACGCCGTGCACATGCATAAAATATCTGTAAAATCTACCTACCACGAGAGGAGAGTTGCAGTTTCTTCGCGATCAAGCCTGAATGGAGGCCAGGGTTCCGAAAGAAACAAGTAATGCAAGGCTTCCTGCGACGCAAGCGACGGAATACTAAGGCTTTACACCCCCCGACGCGCTCAAGCATCTTGGCACAGCGCACACGCATGTACATCTTTCTTCTTTTCCCCCAATTTCCTCCCGCGCTTCACTGCACGCTGCTCGAGGCCTGTAATTCCCTCCACCCCCGCACACATACCCCCAAATTCCTCTTCAGATCCCATCGTGGAAGCGATTCGTCTCCGTGCTTCGCTGCTATGGGCCGGTGCGTATGCTGCGAGGCTGCTTGCTAAATCGAGATATATCGACGAGGTGGCAGACCGCATCGAGATCACGGCTACAATGCAGGACCCTTTACCTTCATCCCGGTCCACAGGATTCATTCGTCTTCCAGCCTCCCGACAAGAAATTTCTGCGTTCATGGCGTCGTTTTGCTTCCTATGCTCCTTATACACACATTCCCCCATTCCCCCTTTCCCCCCCCTCTCTCGCAGCCGCGCGCCCTCCACAGGAGACGGCCGACTCCCCTCGCATTCACTCTAAACCCGATCCCCTCTCGCAGCGGCCGTTGACCTCCGCAGATAGGCTACCTCCTCAGCACTCCAAGAACTCTGCCACGGTGTTAAAACGTGCAGGCACGTCCTTCAACCACCCACCCTCCCACACAGCCTCCTCGGCTCCGTACACCCCCATGGTTAGGTTCTTGTATGGCCAGTCCCCCCCC
>NW_005803617.1:23670-25062 GCF_000240725.1 Microchloropsis gaditana
CGCGTCCCTCCCGATCCATCACAGAACCGGGCCCATCCCCCTGGGACCCGACCTCCTCCTGTTTGCCCAACCCCTCCCTTCTCCTCTCCCCCCCTCGCCCACGTTTCAGGCGGCAGACCGCGGAGAGACAAAGCCATGGCGTTACCTTCCTCCCCTTTCTGCACCTCACAGGTGGTGACGAAGGCCTCAGCAAGGAAGCAGACATGCGACAGATTTTTGAGGAAAACAGCAGAATCCTTCTTCCTGTTCCATCCTTTTCTCTCCCCTTCCTCCTCTCCCCCCACTTCTGCCAGAACTTTCCGCATGAGTCCCGACAGAAGGGAGAGGAGAAAACTCCGCTTCGCCCTCTTCTCAGGGTCCGTGGTGGGAGGGGAAGGAGAGGGGGAGGAGGGAGCCGCCTGGACGAAGGACAAGGCCCGCGCCACCTCCCGCCATCCCTGGGGAAGGTGAAGTGCGTGGAGGAGGAGGAGGAGGTAGAGCCGTCGGCCCATCGCCAAGAGAGGGATGCCGTCCTGAACCTTCTTTTCACGGGCCCATGATTTCCCCTCCTCCTCCTCCTCCTCCTCCTCCTCCTTTTCCTCCTCTCCTCTCCCTTCATGGACCGCGGCCACGGGCCTCATGGCCCTCGCCGACGACGTGATGGGGAGGGACGGACCTTCCGCGCTCTTTTTGGCCCTGGCTCCTCCCCCTCCCCGAGGCTCGACCGTTGGCAGCAGACTCCACTCCACATCCATCACCTCATCATTGCCGACGTCCGCGGGGTCATAGAGCAGGCTGAAGGAATCATTCTCTCTCCCCTCTCTCTTCTCCATGCCTGCTCTTTCATCCCCTCGTTGCCCTTCCTCCTCCTCTCCTCTCAGGCTCCCGGCCTTTTCGACCGTCGTCCCTGCTCCTTCCGCATCCTCTCTTCCCCTCTGCATGCATGGGGCCAAAAGGGAGAAGATCGGAACTTGCCACCCCGCCACCGAGAGAAAGGCCGAGCGGTTTGAATTTGAAAATTGGAGGAGGAGGAGCAAATCGCCCAAAGCCCGTTGTTGGAGCGGGAGAGGAAAGGAAGGGAGAAGCTTGAGGAGGAAGGTGAGGAAAAGGGTGTTGTGGATCTCGTCCGAATCGTCCATGATGGATTTAGAGGGTTGCAGGAAGGAAGGGACGAAGGCGGAGGCACCGCGCCGGGGCAGGGAGAAGAAGGGGAGCGTCAGCTGGCTCTCAGGGGTGGTGAGGACGCATTCAAGGAGGGCAGCATAGGTGTGGTGGTTAAGGTGGCAAGCCTGCCGTTGAAAAAGGCGCCAGAGGAAGGCCAAGGCGACGCCCCCGCCCAAAGAGACGACGGCCTCGTCCAAGGGCCCGCCGTGGGCGAGGAGGAAGGAAGGGGAGGGAGGGCGGGGGGAGGTG
>NW_005803617.1:25072-25928 GCF_000240725.1 Microchloropsis gaditana
GAGGGGGAGGGAGGTGCAGGGTGCGACAAAGGCAAGGCTACTGTCGAAGGCTTCGTGGCCTCGCCCTGGCGTGATGCCGATGACGTTTCCTCTTCCTTCAGGCCCGCAACCTTCCTTACCTTCTCCCCTCTTTCTCCCTCCTCCTCACGTCCCTCCCTCCCCTTCCCCAGCCCTTCCTCCCCCTGGCCCTTGGCAATGCCGGGGTCCGGGGCGAGGGGCGCGGCCGTCGCCCTTCGCAGCACCGCAGGTTGCAAGAGCAGGGAGGAGGAGGGCGGAAAGGAGGGCGGGAACGAGGTCGAGGCTTCCCCCTTCCCAACCCTGAGGAGGTACACGCTGATGAGACGAAGCACTGCGCCCCGCAGCGGGTCCCAATGCGTCTCCACGCCCGTCAGGATCAAGAAGGCGACGGCCGTCTCGGGAGGGCCCAAAATGGCACGAAAACTTTCCAGGAGCCGGCGGGGGGGGCGGGGGGAGGAGAACCAGAAGAAGAGGAGCTGACAGATTTCTTCGGCGATGACCCAGGCCTGCTCCCAGGCGGGGCGTCGGGCGTGGCCCGCCAAAAATTGCGCGAACGGCCGGATATCTTGGGGGTGAACCTCCTCCCGACACAACGAGAGCATAGTCCGGTAGATGCTTCGCCGCAACGCCGTCATCTCCCCTTGTTGCACCTTCCTTAACACCCGCGCCCGTGCCCGTCCTCCGTCCTCCTTCCCACCCCCCTTCGCCACACCCGGTACGATCTGCCCCTCTTTCTCCCCCTCTCCTCCCCCGCGTTGCACCTCTTTTTCCCCTCCTTCCCCTCCCTCCCCTCCCTCCCCTCCCTCCTCCTCTGCCGACACGGGTCGGGACATGGGGT
>NW_005803617.1:28486-29134 GCF_000240725.1 Microchloropsis gaditana
AGCGGCACACGGCAGCGTCCGCAGTCTCTCGAAACGGACAGTGAAGGGAAAGTCGTGGGAATCAGGCATGGCCGACCATCTGTAAGAAGCTACCCGGAAGTCGTTGAACACCACGTGGATCTTGTTGGGCGCTGCCAGGACGGTGAGGACGGGAGGGGAAGGGAGGGAAGGAGGGAGGGAGGAAGGGAGGGAAGGAGGGAGGGCCGTGGACCCGCTGGGCGAGGCGAAGGTGGAGGGGCAATGGGAGAAGGCAGGTAGGGACAGATTTCTAAGGAGGTGTTGAGGAGGGGTATAGGCACGGAGGTGCGTCAGAGAGGCCAGGGAGGCCCCGAGGGGTTGGACCGTATCGTGTAGCGGGAGGCGTGGGGGGTGGGGCTGGCTGAAAAGCTGGGAGGGCGTTTGTCCGTAGTGACGGATCTGCGCCTCCGTCGCTTCCTTGAGGACGGGATCGTCGATCCGGTCCACATCCACCGCTCCTTCGTAGGTGAGGTAGTAAAACACGTTCCGGGCAGCTTCCGCGGGGGGGCCGCGCTGCTTCCAGCCAAAGATCAGGTCGATCCATTCGTGCAAATGGGAACTCACGTACTCGCTTTCCAAGGCCTGCCGGTGCTGACGGACAAAGTCGTGGGCGTTTCGGGCCCAAGGAGG
>NW_005803617.1:29864-31184 GCF_000240725.1 Microchloropsis gaditana
GTCCCACCGCCCGATCGCTTCCCGCTCCCGCCTTCCTTCCTTTTTCCTTAACTCTTTACCCTCCTCCTCCTCCTCCAACCCCTTCCGGACCGCCCGTCCTTCCAAAATCATCACCGGCTCCGGGTCACCCATGTGGGATACCCAGAACCTCCCCTCCGTCAGCTGTTGCTCCCAGGCGAACGTCAAGTAGTACTCGAAGCATCGCCGGTAACGGCTGGCCGTTAGGCTGAGGGACCGGACGGCGCCTTGGGCGGGGGAGTAACGGGTGAGGAGGTTGGAGTCCTGGAGCCAGTGCGAGGGGGAGGGAGGAAGCGATGGAGATGGAGGCCCCGGGGAGGACGACGAGTGGAGGAGGACGCCGAGGAAAGGGTCGGTGCGGCACGAGAAACACCCTCCGAAGAAAGGCAGGTTGGCCACCTCCTCGCGGCCTTCCCGCCCCATCGCCCGGCTTCCTACCTCCAGCAAGGCGGTCATTGCGTCGTACCCCTCCCGGTCCACATATAGCCCCTCCACCCACGCTTCTCGCCCCACAGTTAAGGTGGTCAAGACCGCACGCAGGACCTTTGCCTCTTCCACCGCTTCTACAATCGTCCTCCTCCCTCCCTCCCTCCCCGGGTTCCCATTGCAGAAAAGACAGCCCGTGGGCTCGGTCGCCTGAACCTCCTCCTTCTCTTTTTCCTCCCGGTCAATCCCTCCCGGCTGCTTACGGCCCCTCCCGCGAGAGGTGGAGGCGGACACGGAGTGGGCGCGTGAAGGTGGAAGAGCAGCGACAGTGGCGCGGAGGAGGTTGCGCAAGCGTTGCAAGGCGTTTTGGACGTGGAGAATGCACACGACCCACCAATTCTCTGCCTCCTGACGGTGCGATGGGGAGGGAAGATGGATCCTCTGCGGGGTCACGGTGTCGGACTCCCCCCACCTCAGGGGCGACACCTCGCCAAGGAGATGGGCCGGAACGCGCGGGTCCCGGCCATTCGACGACGAATGATGGGTTAGGAAGAGCATGAGGGCACGGACGAGGAGGTGAAAACGCTGGAGGTTCGGGAGGGCCGACGGGTGCAATGGGTGGGTGGTGTTCAGGTGGAGAAGGGAGAGGCGGAGGAAGAGGAAGAGGAGGATCCCGCTGTGGTTTTGCCCGGCGGCACCGATGAGGAGGGAAGGCCCTTCCTGTGCGAGAAACTTCAGCGACGAGGAGGAGAGGGTTATGGGGAGGAAGGGAAGGGAGGAGGTCGGGGGGGAGGGAGCAGGAAAAACCGAGGAAGACGGAGAAGTGGGAGAAGAAGAAGAGGAAGAAGAAGAAGAAGAGGAGGAGGAGGAGGAGGA
>NW_005803616.1:4302-31172 GCF_000240725.1 Microchloropsis gaditana
CCCTAACCCTAACCCTAACCCTAACCCTAACCCTAACAAGACTTTGTGCCAGGGTGCTCACGCAGAAGCACATGCATGCGCGCCAATAGGGAAGGGAGGCGAGCTGCGGGAGGCCTTGCTCTCGACAGGCATCAGGGGGATGGGCACTAGCAGAGAAACGGAGTCCCAAGAGCGGTCGAGACAGACATATGAGGCTATTGGCGTCATGTTAGGAGTTGCCTGAGTGACGGCTCACGCAGTCTCTCATTTCTACAGAACGGAGATTGCACGCATCGAGGATAAGGCGAAAGCAAAACTTGCGCTTCTCGAGGACAAGTGGAAGTTGGAAGTTTCGCGCCTCGAGCGCGAGCGGATGCTGTCCGAGGAATTATGGAAGGCGAAGGTGGAGCGAGACATGCATGACGTCCGACTGGCGCATACTCGAGAGTACGATCCCTATCACGCCGCGGTTCCAAAAAAGAGGAAGAGGGGAGGAATCACAGTATTGGAGGAACAAGAGAACAAGGACTAGCTTTTGGAACCCTGCATAGATAGAAATCTGGAACAACCATATGCAAACACATCTACAGCGGCCGGGCTTATTAGGACGAGACGGGCTTGAGAGGGGTTGGACGACAAAGGCAACAGCGAGGGCTGCCACAAGCTTTCAACCAGCGAGTTCTTCCTTATTCAATTTAATTTAATGCACTTGGTCATTTCACGCTGCTAACCCACTTTCATGATTTCCAACCAAGGCTCGCCGCTTGATCAGGGCACTTCGTCCAACGAGGAATAGTCCAGGAAAGATATGCGAGTTTAGCTTTCTTTTAGTCATACGATGCCCTTCTTGCCGTGCGTTTTTCATAAATAAACTGGAAGGATCCATACAAGTTGTGGTCCGTCTGTCGCCGTCTGAAGAATCTCAAGGTTCTCAGGTTCGTGCTCCCCGCACAACCCAGCTTTCTCTGGTGTGTATGACCATGTGCTGCCTCGTCCTACCTTACGGGCCATGCATCGACACTTCGCCCCCGACGCCGCTTACTGTGAGGAGCATAGCTAATTTTGGTGCGCTCAAGGTTATTTCTAGCTCTTGCGCTTGCCTTCCACACATGCACATGGGACGGCGACCTCCTCCCTATCCCTGCCCTCCTGCATAGCGATCGAGGGTGTGATCCATGACCATCGGCTCGCTGTTGCGCGGAGGTCTTCTCCCAATCCCCTCACCTCGTCTGTCTGCTTCGTCTCCCTTCTGCTCCCGGGGCTCCTCTCTCCCCCTAACAACAAAATGGTGAGCGCACGGCCGGAGCCACGCTGAAGGCCATCAGCTCCACTTCGACTTCTCGGAGGAGGGAAAGGGCTTCGTGCATCACCCTCTTCATGTCTCCTGCGTCCTCTATGTGAGTGAGGCTCAAGGGGGGGGGGACAATGCTGGTGATCGATCAGGAACGTCGCGAAAGAGGGTGTAGTCGATTAAGAAGGCCGGACCCGCTTCTATCCTTATCAGACGTCGGGAGAGGGCGCAAGAACAACGCACATGAAAGGCCCCTCTTCTCAAGCTTGCTTTTTTTGTGGGGCTAGGACCTCTTCGAAAGGCTGAATATTTCCATTGCGTCCTCTCTTTCTGACGCTCGGCGACGGACACAGATGCCCAGAATAGGCCCCCTAATCCTAACCTCATCCCTCTTCGCTGATCGCTGGAAAGCGATGAGCAAGGATCCCGAAGGCTGCGTTCGCACACCCTGGACGCAGTTTTCATCTTATTACGACCTCGACAAGACTACTCATGCTGTCATCTCAATACCGCTATGTAAAATGACAGCAGGTTCTATGCGACTTAAGGAACGATATTGAACAGCCGGTGCACTTGCACCACTGCGATGCATTATGACAGGTACCTCCTATTTGTCTCCTCCTCAGCACCATCGGGGCGTGTCGATACAGTCTTCGCCTTCTTTTGTGAAAGAGGACACCGTTCAAGTTCAAATATCGCATAAGGACGGAGAAGAAAAAGAATCATGGTATCAGCAACCACTCAACAGCGTGATCTACGGCATGTGAGTAGCGGCTACGCCCATAGTCGAGAAACGATACCTCCACCTTTCCATTTCCCAGCAAAGATTTGTTCACTCTTTTCCTGAAAATCTTTAATACTTGTACAGCATAAATACGATTGCTTGCGTACCAATTCTGTATGGTTATGCACAAATCGTGTTCTCCCAAGGCCTTTTCCAACCCTTCATGCCCATGCTCGCCAAGCTTTTCATCCTGTCGTCCGTCGTGCATCAAGCCATTTTCTCTCTCTTCTCAACCCTGCCCTACGCAGTGGGTCAGATACAAGATGCTGGACTCATTTTTCTGTCGAAAATTGCAACTAGTGTGGTATTTTTACTACAGGATAAGCCTGCAGAGGTTGTGGTTTCTACCGCCCTCGTCACATTGGGCTTGAGCACGGCTGTGCTTGGAGCTACTCTGATGGCCCTTGGGCACTATAAGCTTGCACGCCTGGTGTCTTATCTACCATTACCGGTGATCGGGGGGCAAATCGTCTTTATTGCGGCCTTCTGCTTCCGCGCGGGCGTGGCGCTCTCTGTCGGCCACGACCTGGACTCTCTTCAGGCTTGGAGAGCCCTGTACGATCCCCGGGCAGTTGTGCTGGTCCTTCCAGGCATCTTGGCAGGCGTGGTGCTTTCAATAGTGGCCCATTCGTTTAAGCACTTTCTCGCTTTGCCTGTGGCCATGGTCTGTGTGCCCCTCGTCTTCTACGGCGTGCTCTTCTTGGCCGGAGAGAGCATGGAGGGGGCGAGGGACTTCGGCTGGGTGGGGCCCGCCAATGCACCAGCATCTTGGCAGGCCTCCGTAGCGCTCTATCAGGTCTGGCCGCCGGACTTATTAGGCCGGATCGAGTGGTGGGTGGTGCCCTACCAGCTCCCCACGTTGCTGGGAATGATCTTTGTCGTCTCCTTCAGCAGCTGCCTGGACATCGTGGCTATCGAGATGGACAGCGGTCGGCCGCTGAACAAAAACCACGAGCTTTCCACTGTGGGGGCCTCCAATCTCATCGCTGGTTTGTGCGGGGGGTTTACGGGCTCCTACATATTCTCCCAGACCATCTTCACGTACCGCACGCAAACTCGTTCTCGACTCTGCGGCCTCGTCCTCATCATGGCGGAACTGGCGGTCTTTTTCTGCGATGTGGATCTCATGTCCTACATCCCGCTGTACTTTTTCGCTGCGACCCTTCATTTCATTACCTTTGAGCTGATGCTCGAGTGGCTGGTGGAGGCGCGGCTGCGCATGACGGCCAAGGAGTACGTGGTCCTGTGGACGACGTTTTTGGGCAATGTGGCTTTCGGCATTATTCCCGGCTTTGCCTTGGGGATAGTGCTCTCGATGGCGATGTTTATAATTTCTTACGCCAAAAGCACCGCCCGGACTGCTCAGGCCCAGCGCCAACGCAGCCGCGTGGCGCGCCTAAGGGGTGCGCGCAGGCTTCTCGACCACGGGAAGATTTTGACGCTAGAGCTTAACGGGGCTATATTTTTTGGAAGCAGTATCACGACCCTCGAGCACATCAAATCCTTGTTGGGGGTAGCGCAATCCCCTTCACGGAAAGCCAAAGAACGATCGACCGAGCGGAGAAAAGGAAAGATGGTGGGGTATCGTCCTTCTCGGACGCACTCCCGACGATCACTCACCGAGCAGGCAGAAATGTGGGCTGGCGGTCAGAGCATTGGCTCTGCAGATGCTCATACGAAGTTTGCAGGAAGAAGAGTGTCGTCCAATGCTTTGACAGGGAGCAGGAACAGGACCTTTCTAAACCTTTCTAGCAGCTTGTGGACGCGCGTCTGGCACGGAGGGAGTGTTGACGCGCCTAAGGAAGCGCAGGAGGCAGCTGTGGATGAAGAGGAAGCAACAGAAGCGTCACCGCTTGTTGGTCAGTCGTCTGCTGCCTCTCTGGCGGGGCTTGGCTCCTCCCTTCCCCCCTCGTCTTCTCCGAGCCACGATGGCAGGAGTATTGGTGGCGGTGCTTCCGCAGTCACCGGTACTTACGGGACCGGAATGAAGCCATTCAGCGAAGCAATGACACAAGAAATGCAAGCGTCTGGTACTGGCGCTGCCAATCATTTTGCGAACGCCCCAAAGCCTCGCTTTCTCATACTGGATTTCCGACGGGTGCCCGCTATCGATATGTCGAGTGTTGTGAATTGCTTTTTGCCGCTGCAAACACTCTGCAAGGACGTGCAGGTCATTCTTTGCTACAGCAATTGCAACGTCCGCGTAGAATTCTACTTAAGGGCAAACCGGCTGCTTGCAGACAACAATACTCGCCTCTTTCCCACCCTGCACCAGGCGCTGGATTCCTGTGAGACGGCTTTGCTCGCTGAAGAGTCGCAGCATACTCATGGGCATTCCCTGCGAGCCCGGGCTTTCTCGTTGCGTGGAATGCAAGAGTTGAGCGTTGTGAGTGTCCTTCGGAAACTGCTTTTGGAGGAGGAGGAAGAGGACGGAGAAGGACAGGAGATTGGACCGGGAATGGCAAGTTCCGTTGATGAGGATGCGTTGGAGATGATAGCTCACTACGCACGAGAAGAGACATTTCGCGAGGAAGATTCCATCTTCTACAAGGAAGACATCTCTGACTCTTTCTACCTCATTCTCTCTGGGGAGGTGGCTCTTGAATCGCTGGAAGAGGACGCCAGAGAGGAGCCTATGAGGGCCGCGGACCGTTTGCCCTCGTGGGGAGGTGGAAGCCGGGACAGGCGTCGACGGCGCGTGGAGGTTGTGCTGCATTCAGGCTCGCTCTTTGGCTTCGTGGACTTCTTTTTAGAAAACCAACGCCGGCGATTCTTCGCGCGAGCGATGACGCCTGTCAAGCTCGGTGTCTTCAGTCAGACAGCGCTCAGGCGTCTCGAGGAAGAACATCCGCGCTTGATGGTGTTGGTCCAAAAGCTCTTGCTGAAACAATTCTCTATCGAACTCGGGAACGTATCCGTCTTGTAAATACACATGCAAAAGGAATCATTGCCAGATAGAGTAGAGGTGATGGGCAAGAGCAAGTAGAAAGTACATGTCACATTTCAAAAACAAGACATACAACGAAGAGCGAAATAGTCGTCTCAATCACAAATTGTTGCCCATCATTGCTCACCGTGAAGATTTATTTCTATAGAGCGGAGTGCAGTAAAGAGACGACGCTTATTTGTTCTTTGGTTACTGATCAGCCATATTCTCATTTAGCCTTCCAAATGATTGGCTCCTCCTCCTACCGCATGATTCCCCATTGACAATGATTGCATCCCTAACGGCTCGGGTGGGTGGCCCATGAGCACGTCTGCTTGATAATGCAGGTCAGTGCAGTGGTGATGCCCCCACATGTACAGAGTCAGGAAGACCAGCAGGTGCAGACTCACCGCGTAAAAGAAGACCGCCATCCGCGCTTTTTTGTGGGCAAGAAACGCCCGTGTTGTCTGGAGCGTTATTTTGTCGATTACGCTCAAGTCTTGATACTTACGGACGCGCTCTGCAACTGAAAAGGCGGTAAAAGGGTTCATTTGCTCTTCGTACATGGCGCGATAACGAGCTTCTGTTGCGGCAGCCCCTGCGCCAGTCGGCACTCGGCCCGCTTCCAGCGCGTATTCTTGAGCCCCTTTCCCCTCGTCGTTGACGACATTCCGTTGATGGAGCGTCGAGTGTTCTAACCCGGACATCCTCTTATCTTGAGTACTGTCGAGTGCGTCTGGACCGACCCTCCCCTTCTTATAGCTCTGCAGAAAGCGGACCTTCTCGTAGAGCTTAAGATTGTCGCGCAGCATCGACTCCGCCTGTGCCTTGTGTCGACCCGACTCTTGCTCCACGGCCGCCAGTCGGCCCTCGAGCTCGCGGGTTCGCGCCTTGTACCTGTCGCGCTGGGCTTGGAGGATCCGGACCAGGTCGAGGGAGGCCGAGGGGGACGCGCCAAGGGCGGGCGCGGGCTGTGTCGTCGAGGCCAAGAGCTCGTGCATATCAACGTCTAGATCTTCCTCGTCCCGGGAGGACGCCACCTTCCAGGACGGTCCCCGGCCGGGGGGGACTGAGGGCGTCCGCGATTGTGAGCCGACCGTCCCCTCGGCCATAACGTCCCCGACCCCCTTGCTGGCCACACGCGCCAGGTCATCCTCCAGCCGGGAAATCAGCGCACTCAATTCCACCACCCTGGCCTCAGCGCTCCCTTTCTCGTTCTCTAGGCGCGCCCGCTCCCCCTCCAGCTCAGCAATCCGGCGACGTCCCGACATGACCTCGGTCTCCATGCGCCGCAGCCTGGCCATCAGCAGTCTCCCCACACCCGTGCCCCCCGCTCCCTCCTGACTCTGGTCCTCCACGATGCTTTCCTCCTTGACCTCGCCCTCTTCGGCGGCACTCGGGACCCTGTCCACGGCCTCCTCTGGCCTGCCTGCCGTCCCACTGGGTCCTCCAAGCGTCATCCCCTCCCCGCCCTCTCCCTCCTCCTCCTCCGCCCCGTTGAACCCCAACTGCTGCAACAATCGCACTCGCGCCCTCAGTTTCCCCACTTCCTCCCTTGACGGTCGTTCTTGCGCCTCTTCCTCTGCCTTGGACCTGGCTTTCCGCTCCTCCTCCAGTTCTTTCTCTAGCGCTGCTGCCGCCTCCCGGGCACGACGCTGCGACGAGGCCCACTCTTCCTCTTTAACCAGCAGCCGCTGGCGCACAGCAGCAAGGGATGCCCCCATCTCCTCCAGCTCCTTTTCGAGAGCCTCCACGCAGCTTTTTCCGGTGTCGGAGGAAGCAGAGGACGATCGTAAGGAGACCGGCTGGCCGTCCGCGCCGTCCCTACCTGCCTCGCTGGCTGCCATTTTGACAGTTTCAAGCTCCCGTCGCAACGCCACAGCCTCCGCCTCGAATCGTTCGCGTTCCTGCACGAGCAAGTCTCCCTCGGCCGTCATCGCTGCCACCTTTTCTTCCGCCAGACGCGCAAGCTCCAGCAGTTCAGACTGGGCGCGAGCCCGCATCCCTTCCGCAGCTGCCTCTGCCGCTTCCGCCACCCGCAAACGACCCTCCATGCGCCTCTCACGCTCTTTGGCCTCGCAGACCCTAGCGTTCGCCAAGGCTTCTATCTCCACCCGTGCTGACTCGATGGATGCTGCCATATCCCCTGCCGCTCCCTGCTCGTACGCGGTCAGGCTCTCCTGCAGCCTGCGAATGGTGACGTCTTGGTTCTTGAGCTTCCGAAACTCCACCTCGTATTCATCCACTTCTTGTTGAAGCCTTCCAAGCTCGGCTTTAAGTGTAGCGCCAGTCCGATTATCGGATCTGGCTTTGTCGAGAAGGGGCGTGGGGTCCGGCGCCTGGTGCAGGACTTGATAGGCATTTGCGAAGGCAGCATCCGCGCCTTTGGCTCGTCGGGTCAGCCTGTCAATCTCCTCTTGGTAGGCTTTCAGCAAGACTTCAAACTCACTTTTATTGTTTTCACCTTTCTTCTTCCATTCCCTGGTCGCCTCCGTCAGGCGTTTTCGGTTTCTTATTGTGCTTTCCTTTGCCTCCTTGAGCTCGCGCCCTTGCCGCTCGAGCTCCGCACGGCAAGCGCCTGATAGATCCAGTCCCGACCAGAATTCAAAGGCGATTTCAAGAGCAGTAGCGGAAGAGGAAGAATTATACGATGTGTCAACAGGCGCGACTGCATTAGGTGCCGTTGTCGACACGCTGGGACTTGATGAGGAAAATGACTTGCCAATGCCTGGGCCCATTTTGTTGCTCGCCACGGTGGTGGAGCTGGATTTGCGGACTCGTGTGCCCATGCTCTCCGCATGAACCTCACCACCATCCAGAATTTCACTTTTCACCGGAAGACCAGTCACATTTGCATCAAGGATCTCTACAGGTAGCGTTTCCGCGGCGGCTGCTGGCATAACGCCACTTGGAAGGTCCTCCATGACTTGAAGGTTCGTTGCCAAGAAACGCCAATCCCGACAGCTTCCACCTGTTGGTTAAGCAGAGCATTTAATTAAATACGGTTTCCAGTGTGCATCATTGGCACATGCAGCCCTGTACATTCTGCGCTGTAAAGACTTGTCTTGAGGCCCATGGACCCATGGTCCCCAAGTTACTCTATCAGTGGCTCGGAACGGGGGAAATCTACCTCTGGTGGCAAACAATTATCATTTAGATTCCCAAATACTCATATAAATGGGCCTCCGGCATACTGATGCATTGTATTGAGAGGAGTTTTTGTAATTGACTAGGAAATAATGAGCGAAATGTCTTCTTGGAAGGGTAAATATTTTGGAATTCCACTCCTTTTCCCTTTCACATCGCGACTACCTCCTCACATCTCTGGTCCGCTTTTCACGTAGTTTTTGTGCTCATTTCAAGGAAAGTAGCGTAATATCTACCTTGAGGAGCGATGATGGGGCGGGGGCGGGGCCGCGGTGGACGTTTTGGAGGACGGGGCGGAGTGCCCGGCGGTGGAGGTCTCACAGCGCTCGACCATCTGCGAGACACAGCAGAGGAGATGGGGCTAGATCCTCGCGCCGCTTCCGGCTCTACGCAACAGGAACCGCTGCCTTCCTACCCATATATTCCTATATATCCGCCCAGGCCGTTGACGGAGGATGAGGGAATAAAAATTCAGGCGCAAAGAGAGTTAGGTACGTGGGAGATGGTAGTGGAGAGGGGAGGTCTTATACCAAGTAGCATGCCAAGTACTCTTCGTTCAATGATTTACGGATATGGAACTGCACAAGTCCTACATATGATACCATGTGTCCAAACTTTTGTGTCATTATCCACCTTCATCTCTCCCATTTCAGTGCACTGGTGGCAACATTCGGTTTATTACCTTCAACCCGCTGCACGCGCTGCAACTGTAACGAAGGAGATAACTCGCTACTCAGATAGATATAGAGGAACTCTTGAAAACGATGGAAGCAGAGGGCCGGAGGCAGAGAAGGACGGCGTGAAACGAAGTAGACGTGCGTCACTGTGGGAGGTCATCCACGTGCCGGAGCCCAAGGTCCGTGTGCAAGGGCCCATGGGAATGGCGGTGACTTTATTCGGTCGCGTACTTTGCGAGTGGCTAATGGTCACACAAGGAAGATTCTTTGCCGAGAGAGAAGGACTTTGATGGAGCATTTCTGTCTCCTTCCCGTCGCCTAAGCCAAGGAAATCTCAGCCTGAACTTACTAGTGTCGCATATCTCTTGTTTATCCTGTCACTTGTCTTACAGAGCGATAGTGCGGTCTACATTCCATTTGAGCTCTACCCTCGTGCAAAATCCTCAATCCCCCGCAGAAGGGAGAAAGCATTGACAAAAACTGGCTTTCGAAATAGAGGCAAGGGGGCCGCGGCGACGGCGACCATGGCAAAAGTACGTGTCTGGGAAAGGGACTAACAAATTACCATTCACATATTTGATTCAAACTTATTTTATTTGTCTGCCATAATCCATAGGAGCCTAGGTGCCGGGTGATATTGGAGGACGAGGAAGAAGAAGCAGTAGGGGAAGGAGAGGAGGAAGAAGAAGTAAGTGGTACGAAGAAATGGAAGCGAAAGCTCACTCAAGATGAGCTCGGTGAAAAGGACCCTGTCTCTGGCAACAATCTGAGGAGCAAGAAAAGGGACGAAGACGAAGAAGATGAGGAGGAGGAGGAGGAGGGTTTGGTCGAGGAGGAAGAGGAGGAGGAGGTTGACGAGGATGATGACTATGCCATGAATCACTACGCGAGCGATGGCTACGACGGGATGGATGACGGCGACGAAGGAGGTGGTGACAACGAGGCAATCTTTTAAAAGAAATTTGAGATGATCACGTGCATGTAGAAGATGGCGGAAAGAAAAATTGAGGCGCATTTCCCTCATTGATAAGTGATTCTTCCTTTGCATGATTTGAGTGTCGTTCCATGTATGCTTTTCTCACCTCGCGGTGAGAAAAGCCACCACTTTCCCACTTTCAAACATGCATCTATTAACAAAATTTGCTATTGTGTCAACGACTCAAGATGACAAGGCCCGTGTGACCTTTTCCCATGCCAAAATAATCATTTCTGCCTGAATATTGCTTTCTACAGAGGCGATCTCCCTCTAAACATTTTAAAGGAGGTAACTTACGTCCAATTAAAAAGTCAACCGACCACCAGCACCCTGTCGCCTCATGAAACCTCCTCTCTCACGTCTGTCTCCGCGGTCCTCTCTCAAGGTAGAGCGTCTCTCCCACGACGTATTGCATGGGGCCGGCCACAATCATTTCCTTTACTGCGCCATGTCTTATCTTCGCCCAGCATCTGTCGCATCGCTATCTTCCTTTTCAACGCCCGCGGATACGGGCAAATCGGCCCTGCCTGCACTAGTTACCTCCACTCCACTCTCTCCTCCGGGTCCCTCCCTCCTTCCACTCGTGCCCGTGCGTCCGTTTACCCAGTGCTCGTCATCCCAGCAGTCTTCCCCTTCCCCCTTGAAAGCCCGCGTACAGTTCTTCGGGTTTGACACCCAGAGGGGATCGCGGGGGTCGGGGGTGGAAGGAGCGGTCGAGCCATGTAAGGGAGACTTTGGTGCAAGCGACGGACGGTGGGGGGGGGGTCCTCTACCACCCCGACAAGAATCGTGGCCGGAGCAGAGGCGCTTTCTATCTCCTTAGACAGAATATTTGATGCAACAGTGCCCGGTTCAGAGGCTTTTTGTCCAAGTGTGGTAGTCAGCCTTTCCCCCACCGTGCCAGCAGGAGACGCCGGTTGAAACCTGTCGAAAGGCCCGTCCGTGATGGTCGTGGAGCTGCCTGAAGCCATCCCCCTGCTCCCACCCTCACTGCCTCTACCTTGGCTGCCGCTGCCTTCCGCGGGTCTGTCTGCCCGGTGCTGGGGCGCTAAGTGCATGACAGGGTCGGGCACGTCCTCCTCCGGCCCCCTGGGCCTGGCTGCCGAGACCGGAGCCGGCCCATCGCCCGTGCGTCCCGCCCCACCCTTTCCAAACCAGTCGTTGCTGGCCCCACAGGTGGTCTTGTTCGTCGCACTCTCCTTTCGGCATACGAGATGGAACCCCCAGGCGTCCACCCGCACGTCTCCCCCGCCTTCCCCCCCCGTCCTGATGTCCACGCCGGGCGCCGTCACGTGCGTGCCGCCGTCTTCGTTCCTCTCCACATGTGCCCACTGTCCCCCTGCGTCCGTGCAGTTACGACCGGCTGCTGTCCTTCGGCAGTCAAACGGCTGAGTCGCCGGCTGGGGCCCGGCCAGGTCGGTGCTAGCTTCCAGGGTACGCGCCCCGCGAAGAAGCGAGACCGCGAAAGAAGGATGCTCCAGTGAGGATGGAGATGCCATGGAGGCGGGCACTTCTGATGCTTCCACGGAATAATCTGCGTCAGGCTTCCTCTCCAGGACGTGTCAACCTCACAAGGTTGGTCATCAAAATCCTTTCTCCTCTACTTATCAAACATCTCAACTTGAATCCAGGTGCCTCCACTTCCATCTCTCCTGTCGACAAGTCACTCCATATTTTAGAGCCCAGTGCTTCCACGTTTGTATGTGCGTCGACAGTTGTTACGTGTATAAGATGGCCTTCATATGTACAGTCCATAATATTGGCCGCTTTAGACGAGCGAGAGCAACCTGCACCGAGGAAATGTGTGCGGAATATCCAGATTTAGAGGGGGAAACTGACTACAAAAATCTGGTTGCAATAAAGAAAATGATTTTTTTTCCTTTGCTGCCGTGTAGATACATTCCCATGGGGGAATGTGTCGCAAGAGTGGAGGTCGGACAGATCCGAAGAACATTGTGAATAGAGAGCAGACTTTCTTTTAGATATCCGAGCCACAGCAAGGAGTAAGAAGAAAATGCTGATAGAATCTTTGAGTAGAGCTTGTAACTCATACACGATATGAAAAAAAAGTCTACTCTCAAATGTGGGCACGTACTTGTTTGTGTGAAATCGGAAGGCAACAGAGGATCCTGAATGTCTGTGGCTAATGCGTAGGAAGAGGTAATTCGAGACACCATGGCTGCCATTACTGCAACACAAGCGGCATTAATCCTATGTAGGGGTGGCATGTCTATATATTCTGTGGGTGGGTCAATAAAATGTATGAGAAACGGGTGGGCTAAGGCTCATACTAGTAAGGCACTAATCGGACGACGTTCAAGCCGGCTGACCACAAGAAGAGACAAGCAGAGAACAAAATTCTGCAAGCATTCAATGACTTTCATGTCAGCTTGAGCGTAAGAAATTCAGACCAAATGCGTGGGAATGCACCCAGGCACGTGCCCGCTGTGGGCCTTTCCAGAGTTGAAGACTCGGCAGGGCCGCGAACAAGTACTTTGCTCTCTCGGAGATATCTCAATAAGTCCGACTCGCTGCATGGCTCCCTGTGACCTTTCTAGGGGTCGCGGTGATTGTCGCGTGGAGCAATGCTCCACAATCATACTTTAGGTTAAACATCAAGGTATGTAGACGTTTTATGTGGTCAAAACAAATATTAATGCCAATCATGGAATGGGTCAAGTCCAAATAAGCTTTGAAAACATCAGGTCCTCTAAAAACTGCTTATAGGGTATATTTTAAAATAAAAGCATTGACTCGAAACAGTGTAGTATTAGCAGGGTCGACATTTATTTTGATGTCATTTTCATCTCTCCGTTAGCATCAATCACTCTTACAGCGAGGCCAAAGCTTTGTTCCAACGTGCCCTGCGTAGAGATTGTATTAAACACAATTACGTACCCTCCAGCTTAAACGTAGAAAAACAAGAATATGAGATAAAGGAGTGAAGTGAGAGGAAGGACTGCAAAGCAAAGAAGCGTAGTGCAGTAATTGGCTAAGGGTAATGATGCCCGAAAAGAAGGTTAGGGAAGCTGCCCTCGCGAAAAATCATAGTGTATAATTACGGGTTCCAAATGAAGCAATGCTGCCAACCTCTGCATTTTCCGTATTGTTACTTTGTTGTGGGACGTGTCAGCACCCACCTGTACACAAGTCATTTCTGCACTTCTCCTGTACTATTTGAATCCCGGCAAATTTGTCACATACTGCTCCAAACTTTGCGCGAATGCTGGGGGTAAACGGCCGGCACTCCCTCCTTCTCCTATCTTGTACTGAGGGTTCTGCACAACATGCTGAACCCAAATCCCTTTGACAAAGTGTGAATTTTGGGGAAAGATTGTCCAGAATAAGGATATTGTGATTAGGACAGTCAACTTGCCCATACACGATTCGTATCAAGAGCCGCTTGGGTCTTCTTGCGTATCTCCACTGACCTGAATAAATGTGCCTCAAGTGCCCTCGCATATCTACAATCGAGTTGTCCGTGTTGAGCACGAAGCGGAGGCCCGTTAAGGTCTCGAAATGGTGCAACGTGTACGCATTTGTTCGTAAATGGTTCAAACCGTCTGAGGATGACGGAGCATTCTGTCGGGATTCATGTCAAAGAAGATGCTTAGTGCGCATCTCTTGATGTGATTTATTTTCTATCTCTGCAACAGAGATGAAAATTTGAGCAGCTAATTTGTAAGTAAGAAGATTATGGCTCACCTTGCTTCCTAACGCCGCAACTAGTCCTTTGATGGAGTATAGCATGCCGAACATGAGCTTTTTCTCCTCCTCAGGATCCTCGGCCAGGGTGTTGAGAGGCCGGCACCATTCCCTGTAAAAGAGGCACGCGCCCTAAGGAGCGAGGCACACGCAAGGAGGATGAGATCATATGGATCCGAAAGAAATAGCATGATAGAATCTAATTCACTCACCCGGCGGTCGAATATGTAGAGATTGTAAATCATTACCACTAGGAAGAATACCAGGCCCAGCAACTCCTCTCCTGCGGTCCGAATGAGTGGAAGACAATCGACGACCTTTGCCTCCGTGGAGGTGAAGTTGCTCCTCCCTGGAGGCTGACGGAGTCTCTCTACAATGTCTCGAAAATGTTGGAAGATAAGGCCGGGTTCCGGAGGCTGTAAGAAAGGAGAGCAGGGACATGTTGGACGAGACTCTACGTCTCTCGCTTCTACCGTTACTGCTACAAACTCGCCCTACCTCCCCACCCTACGACATTTTTTTAAAACTTTTCGACCCAAAAAACTATCTCACGAGGAAGATATGACACTCATTCGTTAGTATAGCAATGGTTCTGAGTCAAGAGGAAATTGATGCTTGCCGTGCAGCTTTCATAACTTTTGACACGGCCAAAACTGGAACATTGGACGTGGCCTCACTGCGAGGAGTGCTGGAGCATTTGGGGCAAAAACCGACGGAAGAGGAATTGTTCCAGATGATTGCCGACGTAGACGAGGGAATGAATGGATCAATTGATTTTGGCCAGATTTTACGAGTTATTGAATTGCAGAAAGTACGAGCATTGGCATTTGATGACGACGGGGACATGGTAGACGCGTTTGTCGCATGTGGAGGCCGCGCCGACAAGAAAGGACATGTCAAGCGGGAAAATTTGGTACATATAATAAAAAAAGACTTCGGACTGATGATTGATATTGAGGAGTTGATTAACAAAGTCGACTCGAATGGGTAAGCATAGAAATGGATGAAAGAGGAAGTAGGCGAAATGAATACAGATCTGGGCATATGTTCAACTATGCAACTCATTTCGCTTTCTTCTCACACTGAAACCTAAGATCCGGCGAAATCGAATATGAAGAGTTCAAGATGTTATTGTCGTAAATAGACGACAGCTTGCGCGAGCGATCTCATATTCTTTAAATGCCGCTTCGAATGTGAAGCAACGGAACTCGACTCGCAATATCTCATCCAAGACACACCGTGAGTGAAGAACAAAGCGTACGGCAGACAGTAGTCTTCAATGCTAAGACTTAGTTCCGCAAAATTACTCCGGTATATTTTTCCTTGTGCAGCACACGCAAAGTTTGCTTTATGTCATGAACCTGGGCAGCAGCTATGGCTGGCTGTTTTTATGAAAAATACAGATCTCACATCAAATGTTTGTACCAATCCAGAGTATCTTATCCTGCAGTCAGTGTGACGGGTTCAGTCCCATGCCGGCCAAAATGTATAAACAGCTTCGGTCCGATGCTATACAATCCGTCTGCCCTTCCCCTTAGACTAAATTATTTTATCCTACTGCTCCTCTTTCTTCTCCACTCTTTGCCTAATACGACCAACCCCAATAAGAACATGATTATGCCCACAGGGATGGCCGACAAAATGATCCCATTCACAACTTTGCCTGCACATCAGGGAGGTAAGGAAGAAGGGGGAGTGGGAGGAAAGAAGGAATTTTCGAAGTGAGAGAAGAGACTAGCTCGTAAAAAAAGCTTGCGAGTCTAAAATGCTTGATCACAAGATAATAAGCTGCCGAGGGAGTAAGCGCCAACGCACCAGGTGTGTATAGCGCTGCCCTAATCCCGCTCGCGTCTCTCTTATCTAGGAAGGTCTCCGTGACCATAAAGACCGTTGGGAGGAACGGACCCTTGTAGGCCTCATCGTAGAAAAGATCGTAGGCGCCCGAACCAGGAGAGGAGGTGGAAATGGAGAGCTGCGCCTGCGTGCGCCGGGACAAGCTCTTGCCTATTCAAGTAAGAGTGACGCTGCATTAGGACGGGCGGCGGTCCTTGAATCCCTTACTACGGCGTCTCCTACCTGTCATGGGCTCCACGTCGATGTAAGTAGTACCCTCCATCCCCTTGGCCTGCTCCAAGACTTGCGGGGAAGAGGCAGCAAACGCGGGCATAAACTGGAAACCGGCAGAGGGGGAGTCGGCCATAAACTGGAGAGCGCCGGGCAAGGGATGGGATGTCTTGGCGTGAGAATGCGAGGAGCTTGCGCTTAAAGGAGGAAGCTCAAGGAAAATGGAGGCAATCGACCTCATCAGCAGGCCTTCAACCGACTTTTTCCACCGGCATAAAGCATCCTACATCAACTGTCACACAAGTGTCCTCCCATTTCTCTGTCCTCCCTACCATCTCACTTCTCCCCTCTCCTCACCGTAGGCATCCAAGTTCCCAACGTCACGTTCATAAAGGTACTCTGTCTCACGGCGAGCTCCCCTGCCCCTACATCGATGAGTGCGAGGTCGTCTCGAGCCTCAAAAAGGTCTTGCGAGAGGGTAAAGCGGCGGAGGGGGATGCCATGGCGCTGGATGACAGAAAGGAGACAAAGGGTCATGAGTTGAAAAAAAACACCTCCCGCATGCCGAAAGCTACACGCGTGGATGCATGAAAGTAGGATGTCGGGAGGGACCGGCGCTGTAGCAAAGTGGGGAAGGAGGCGCACCTTGGTGTTGTTGGTGTAGGAAAACCGGATGACAATTGGCCCCTTTAACCTCAGCACCCATAGAGGGGGCGGCGAGGGTAAGTCCTTGGCGAGGGGAGGAAAAGAGTCATAATGAGTCTCATCGGCACAATGAAAGCTCTTGTCCCAGTACTTGGGAGGTTTACAGCGCCCCCTTAACTTCCAATTCGTCAATGCTCCCACTGTGAAGGCAATTTTCACCTGCAAGAGAAATGGAGGGAATTGCTCTCCCGTAGAGAAGCCTCGCTGAATCGCGGAGGGGGAGTAAGAAGCATTGATGGACTCGGGGGGGGGGAATGTTTCTGTTTGCGTTCGACGAAGGGAAGTAGACAGGGGGATGGAGGAGGCGAGCTCGGCTACGGCGTCCGGCATCTGGAAAAGATGGGGGGGAATAAAAGCAGGAAGCAGAGAAGAACAGGTCAAGGCAGGAGAACTTGTCAGCATGCTTGCTTCTCAACCACGACATCGTGTAAGCTTTTATCGTGCCTCGAGTCCGAGGGGACTAGTCAAAGACCTCGGCCCCCCCTCCGCCCTCCTGGGCCCTCCTGTACTCACCGCCACGGGCGTTCGCTGACCGGATGGATACATGACAGGGACGTCTCCCGTCAGCCCCGCGTAGGCTTGGAGCTGCTGGACGTCGCTGATGTCGGCCTTGCCGGTGGCATACCGGCTCGGGGTCTGGGGCCCAGGGAGGATGTGAGGGAGAAGGAGAAGGGGGAGCGGGTTCGAGGAGGCATGGTGAGACGTGCTTGGCATTCATTCCCGCATGCATTGAAGAATTAGCACACCCAAAGCTTGACAAGCGAGGAATCCCCGCGGGGTCTGAGGTAGAGGAAAGGGGAGTTAGTACCTTCCTGTAGACGCTCTTGGTGGGAGTGGAGGCCTCCGTGTCAAGAAAACACCCATAGAGCGCATGATTCACGTCCGCCGAGGAGGTGCAGAAGGCGTGCGGTGCGTCCAAAGGTCCCTCTGTATTGGAAAGGAGGGAATAGAAAGCAGAGGGGGCGTCTGCGCCTGGGGATGGGTCAGGAAAGGAGTTGGTAAGGAGAAGAGTGCGTGGCAAAGTCAGAGTTGTGAGTCAAAACATCCCAGGAAAAGGGCAAATCACAGTCATTGCATCAGCTCTTGCTCTTGCATGCTACATGGAAAAGTCTTGAAACATGCCCAACACTGTTCCTTTCTTTCTATCTGATCTTGCTTTCTCTCGTTCACGCGTAAGTGGCTACGTTCTCAAATTTTCAATCACTCTTTACCAACAAAGGGTGGCACCCTTTTTAAAAAGGAGACGACAGAGACAACGAGAGAGGGCCACAATGCTTCTCCTTCCTCTCGCGTCTTCTCTCACCCTCCCTTCGTACCTAAGGAGAGAGTCAAAAGCGGCTCTTGGTGCCCGAGTGCGAGTTCCTTGACAGTGCGCGTCGAGACGAGGCCGCCGTTGTTGTTGATCACGATGAAGCGAAACAGCGGCTCGATGGACGATTTACCGACGAAATTCAAGTAAGTCTGGAAATGGCCGAAGCGTGATGACGGAATGTGAGGTACATCGGAAGCTTTCAAAGAGGCGATGAGTTCAATGCTTCAAGCGCCTCTACCAGTAAAACTGACCCTGGTCTTCTGCGTATAGTAACCTCCCTTTATCCCCCTTTCTTCCCCTCCTCTTTCAATTTCAGGGCGGCCAATCCAGCACTTGGTCATTGAATTTGGGCAAAATATATCTTCCCTCTGTCTCTTCTTCCCCCCCCCTTTCCCTTTTTCACCTGCAAATCCGCCCAATCGGGCGTGGGGGCGCGGGTTCCATCCCCCAGCATGGGCCTCACCGCCAGACATTCCTCTACTCCGCCGAGGACGAGGGGAGACGACTGGACAGTTGGGCAAGAGAGAGTGAGAGGAGGGAAGCAGGACGGGACTGGTGAGCCGGAAGGAGGAGGGATAAAGAGTGAGAGGAGGGGGGAGGCGCGTACCATGCTGGCGTGGAGGTGGGTAAAATCATCCTCTAGGAGGAAAGCAGGGATACCAAGTACGGCGTTCTCGAAGTAGGTGCGGTTAGTCAGCAGGACGTCGAAGATACATTCCCCTGAAGAAAGCGGTGAGGACGACGGGAGGGATGAATAAATCCAGCGGGGTGTCACTGACAGGGACTGCCCAGTCATTGTGCGCATACTTCCGGGTATGAGGCAGTGGTCCCCTGCCCATCCCCCTTCCCACCCGACTCCTCCCTTCGTACCTTTCACAACATCCCCCCAGCCTTGTGCTTTCAGCTCAGCGACCGAGCGCGGGGTGGCGGGAGGGAGCCAGGTAGGTAGGGAGGGAGGGGCGGGAAGGAAAGCGTGGGTTTTGGCTGACCGGAGGATGTAGCCCAGTTCAATCATAGGGACGGCCTCTGTGGCTAGTGAGGTCATAAAAATAGTAGAGGAGGAAGGGGGGAGAAGTAAGGCATTTACAGTGAAAAAAAGAGCAATAACCTGGAGTGAGACGAGAGATGGTTGAAGGGGAAAACAACGAAACAATAAAAGAGGGATACAGAGGGACTGGACGGAAGAGCCAAATCAGTCGGAAGCGGCCATGACAAAGAAAAGTGACGCGACAGGGGCAGCAATTGCATAGAGGAAGTGAACGGTAAGGAGTGTGGCGGCACAAGACAACAGGGGAGGGGAAAAGATGGAGAGACGAGGAGGAAGAATCAAGGACCAGGCAACACAGCATTGGCAGGAATCTACGAAATAAGAGACACCGGTGAAAGCGGGGAGACCAAGAGGGAAGCACGCACCAGGACCGGGAGTCAAGGACTCTTCCACGTAGATGTTCCCCTGATTGACCTGAGGAAGGCTGATCCCTTGGAGGGCCTCGGGGGCGCCGCCCAATATGCCGAGGACGTCTGCCATGGTGAACTAGCCACGCCAATCGGATGGGATACAGCGAAGGGAGGTGAGCCAAGATTCCCATGCCACCACCCAGCACGCACCCGCACATTCGCGCGCAGGCACGACCGAGACCTAGCTGTATCTAACCCTATGAAAACGCCGTGGTAGCCGCTACCACTCTGTCTTTCTCCCGTTCCCTCCCTCTCTCACCTGCCGCATCACCAGAGCATCGACCGTGGGGTAGACAGCCTCGTCCAGTCCCACTGCCTTCAAGACCCTGGCTTCCACCTACAAGGAGCAAGGAAAGGGCGGGGAGGAAAAAGACGAAAAGTTGAGCACGCGAAAAGGAACGGAGGTCGAGGCTCGAGACCAGACGAGGCCGATAGAGAGGATCAAGCGTCCTGACGAGGCTGAGGGGGCAAAGCTCCCGTCTCGTGCCACTCCCACGCCTTCGGCTTCACGGGGGGAGAGGAAATCTCTCGATGTCGAATGAGCGGCTTACCTCAGGGGCACTCAGGATCCGCATCACGTAGGCCGCTACTTCGTCCACTTGTGCGTCAGTCAGCCCCGCCCCCACCTCCACCTCCTTAGGAATTGCTGCCCGTCCCGCCGGCGACCCTGTGTAGAGGAGCAGGCCTCGGCGGGCTTGGGCTTCCCTGTCATGGGTAATGAGTAGAGTCGGAGGTAAGGGGCAAGACAAGAAAGCCAGCAAGGAAAGAGAAAACGAAGGAGGACAAAGCGAGGGGACGACGAAGAAAAGGGAGGGAAGAAAGGGGATAAGAAGGGGAGGAAGCGGACAGAGACGCACGGTGTGTTAAGGGCCACGAGAGAGAAGTCTTGAGTCTCGTTCCAAAATTGTGCGGCAGCCGTGGAGGAGATCCCTAGGTCCTTGCCAGTGTCCAGCAGGCCCCGGATATACGCCTAGAAGAGGCAGGAGGAAGGATAGGGTCCGATACGAGATCACTCACTTTTTTGACATCCTCCTCTTTGATGGCCCGAGGCAACGTGAAAGAGCAACATCAGCGGGCATGATCGACCGACGGATCTTCTCCCCTACTTGTCCCCAGACCTCCAAACGATATCCTCTCAAGGGCCCATCCCAACGCCTACCACGTCCGCCGCGTCCACGCCGAGGGCGGCCGTCAGGGCAGGAAGGCTCTCGGGCCCAAAGCCTCCTCGAGCCCATTGGAGGGCGAAGGTTTCAGCTGCCAGGAAGCGGATAGGAAAATTGGGGAATGTCAGGGCAGAAAGCCTTTTTCGTACTAGAATGGCGCCGCGATTCGGTAGGAACACGAAGTTTTATCACAAGTTGCATCCGTCAAAGAGCGACTGTCCAGGACTGCAAATCATCACGTGAAAGAAAACAAAATGGACGGGAATACAGGTGCGTCGTGCATTTCCACACATCTCAAAAACCAAGCTGCCTTCTTCCTCTCCTACGCCCCTTGCCTATTTCAAATAGTATGTTGATGACACTCATTTCCCCCCCCTCCCTCTCTCCCTCCTTTCCTCCCTCCCTCCCTCCCTTCCTCACCTCCCATGGTGTCCTGCAAGATCTTCGCCGCCGCCGCCAAGTCTCCCTCGCGCTCGTTCCACCCGCCTACCGTAAGCGCCCTGATATCCAAAGAGAGCTGCGGCAGCCCCTTGTCCCGGAAGGGAGAGAGGATGCGAGGCACGCCTGGAGCATGGGAAAGGGAGGAAGAGGTAAATCGAGGAAGGGAAGGAGGGAAGAAAGAAAAAGAGGCGACTTGACAAGGGCGAGATCGAGCTCGACGCGAGCGATCTTCGCCAGGTCTTACCGCTTCTTCCTCCCTTTCCTTCCTTCCTTCCTCTTACCGATGCGAACCATGTTGCTTTCAGCCAGTTTTCGCGCCACGCCCGTCGCGTACGCTGTGTTGATGCTCGTGATATTCCAGCTGTCCGTGCCTGGGAGGGAGACAACGAGGAAGGGACGGAGGGAGGAAGGGGTAAGGAAAGGTGACTGGAGGGTATGGATGGAAAGCCAGTCGATTTCGGAGAAGACTCAAGCTCGTACAGCCAAGAAAAATGGCGATAGAGGATGATATAAGGTAGGAGGGGCGGCGAAAGGGGAGGATCTTACCGCCGAAAGTGAGTTCTGGCTGGAGCACGGCTTTGAAGTTGGTTGTGAAGTCCACGTAGGAGCCGTCGGGGGCAAAGACCACATCCGTCCGGCGCCTGAACTGCCGGTAGGTGAAAGGGCCTTGGAGGGAGGCAGAAAGGGAGGGAGGGAGGGAGGGAGGGAGGGAACGAGGTCGTCGGAACGAGAACGCCAAGGCCCCCTGCCTTTCGTCTTACTGCGGGCCCCGCGCGGCCGTCCCTCCCCTCCCTTCGTCTTGCCTCCCTATCTTACCGACGAGCTCGAAGGCCGGCAGCGCCCCGCCCAAGAAGTCGGCGGCGTTGGTCAGGTTGTAGAAGTGCAGGCCGATGTGGGTGGGGGTGTGCAGGCTGGAGTCGCCCAGCCAGCCCACTGTCTCTTCCGCCTGGGGGAGAAGGAAGGAGGGAGGAAGGGAGGGAGAAAGGGAGGGAGGGAGGGCTGTCAAGAGAAGAGCGATTACAGGACACCGCGGCACCTGAGTCGCCGAAGGACTGGACGTAAGCTTGATGAAGCGTAGCTTGCCACGTGTTCAATTAATGTGTCCCTCCACCCTCCCTCCCTCCATGCCGCCGATACACCAAGCGAATACCAGGTGACATCCACCAGACACTTGCGTGGTTTCTAAGCTCGACGCGTTTCCTTTCTCTCCTTCCCCTCCCGTCCGCCCCCTCCTTTCCGCCCGCCCCACCTGCGCCATGCTCGTGACGACCAGTTTGTCCCTAAGCTTCCTTTTGTACAGCTCTGGGAAGGCCTTGTGGAGGATGCCGGCCACGGCCAGCACCACCAGGCCGATGCCCATCCAGGTGAGGCCTAGCCTGCGAGGGAGGAGAGGAATGGAGGGAGGGCAAGGAGACAGGAGTGAGGACGCGATCAAATGGAAGGCTAATTGCACGCGGTCACGGGCATCTGTTATCTTCCAGCACGTTCTGTGATCTAGGCGTCAGTCCCGATCCTAGGAGACCCTCGACATTCCCCCACCGCCGCCCATGCCTGGCCACTTCATCAATCCCCTCCTCCCAAGCACTCACGTGTACCCTTTAAACCACGTCCCCCCGCCTTTCTTCTCCCTTTCCTCACGCCACCCTCCTCCTCCTCCTCCTCCTCGTCGTCGTCGTCCTCCTCGTTTTCGTCCTCTTCCTCCTCCTCTTCCTCACTGCTCTCGTCGGCCGCTCGATGTGTGTCCTGTTTGACGCGAAAACGAGGTCCCATGATCATAATACACAGTTAGCTTCCTTGATCTAGTCTCTGTGGGACACTCCGACATCATAAGTCAGTGGCAGACCGTGGTCGGGACCATACCACACATTCTTGCCTTCACCTCACTCCCAGTCAGGCTTCCTAAGCCAGACCAGGGTGGTTCAGACACATTTCCTTTCACATGATGAGCAACTTGCTTACGAATGATTGGCTTTGCCTATTCCATTTCCTCCCCCCATATTTCTCTTATTTTCCAACCTTACCTTTAAGTCACTCATCTTGCTGTGATGATGATCGATAAGCTCCACTCCCTCCTTTGCTTGGTCGTCGGGACGTACACCACCCAAACGATTCCCCTCCTCCCTTCCGTATCCTGCCTCCTCATCCATGGAGTGGTTTCTATGCCTTTTAATACCAAACATTCTGCCGCTATTGGTGGGAAGGTCGGAGCCAGGAAATGCTACAGGAGGAAATGTGCTATTTTATGGCAGAGCTTGCTTCCCCTTCCACCGGCCACAGAGGACCACGAAGCTTTTGGGAAAATGATCCACGCCTCGAAAACGCACAGAGCTTGCTGAAAAGCCTCCTGTAGAATTGAATTGGGAATCGTAGGCGTGGAGTTTATTTTTTGTTTGGGTCGTCCAGGGAGGTCGTCTTAGAAGGGATAAGCCCTTGGAGATGCTCGTTTAAGCGAGTACGTCGCACGTGGCTTGTCCTCCTGCTTTCCATTATTTTCAAAGGCAATCGACGTAAAATCACCTCGGAGGCACACAGAATGCCCCGAGCGCCTCATCAAAATTCTCGCTTGTCCTCGTGAAGTCAAGCTTTGTAGAGATTTGGAGTGGACATTGTCTGAATGGGGCAGTAAGCCCCTTCACGTGCCTGTGAACATGATCCTCAGTCAAATATTTCGTATACGACGTATATCGAGGTAATCCTGCCAAGATTTTCCCTCTTTTTTTGCGATGAATAAAGTAATAATATGAAAAATGGTTCTCTTAGCAATTTTTGCGCTGTACATCACTATCAGGGTTAGTTATTTGTTTGCAAAAGTCATGGACAACAACACGAACAAAATGTGCTATCGGGCGTACATGTATCACTTGTTGATATTGTGGAGGTTACGTCACAAAATCATTTTTCATGTAAACCCTACAATCTGATTGCTAACAACCATGCAAGTTCAGAAATCTAAGATTTCCATCGACACCAGTAAATTCTGGCGCACTATTTTCTTGCGTCTCGGCTTTGCCTTTCCTTATCCTTTCCCCCTACATCCCACTCTTTCCCCCTCCTGTTTCCGACGAAATGAGTCTGGCAATGAGCCGGCATCCCATCATATATCATGGTTCCCTCCTTCATGATAGACAGCAGCATCTGGTGTGGCTCGCGGGCTGTCGGATTCCACGCCCGTCTCCTTCTCCTTCTGCTCTCCCTCGTCTTCATTCCATCCCTGCTGGGCCCTCTTTTCCCCATGCCACCATCCCCCCACCGCAGCCGCCATTGATTTCCAAGGATTGCGGCTTTGCTCACCGTTCTCATGCCTTCCTTTCTCCTCTTTTCCTTTTTGTTGCTCCGCCATATTATACTCATAATCTCGTTTATGGATACGAATGGAGAGGCGAAGAACTCCAGCCGCCCGACCTCCAAGGGACAGAGGCACCTCCAATCTGCGGGGAAGACAGGCACATGGACAGAGGGATTAGAAGAAGGTACCCCAGGGAATGAAAGCAATCAGAAACAGGATCTTTGAGGAAAGCAAGGAAGAGAGCCCCCACCGTGCTTGATATGCCAAACCTCAGGCGTTTCCACCCCTCGGTCGTCTGCACCTACCTCTTCTCCCCTCCCTTGCGCCGCTTCTTCTCCTTCTCCCTGTCCCCTCCCACCAAACGGCGAAGAGCTTGTACAGGAGCGCCCATCACTCCACCATCCTCCTCTTTGCCGCCCTCCGAGAGGGAGAAGGAGGAGGACGAGGAAGAGCGGACAGAGGTGGGGAAAGCCTGTCGCAGGCACATGACACCTTGGCCAACTTCTCTCCCCCGGGAGTCTGTCACTCGAATTAATGCATGACGGGAGACTTCTGGAAGGACCAGGACCTGTGGAGGAGAAAGAAAGAGGAGGCAAGGTAGGAGAGGGTCGGGGGGAAGGGTTGAGACGCCTCGGAGGTTCGGGATTTCGGCAAATGCTTGGACGTAGCTCGGACATAAGTTTCGGCACAGGGGGCACACTGTCAGTCTTTTGCCAGTCTCTTACTCTTTTCCCACACTTGGTCGCTCTTCTCTCTTTCACGTCTCTCAGCGCTCCCTTTCAAAGCCTTCGCTCCCAGCTTGATTTCCTTTCCAAAATATCTCTTTCCTCCACTGTTTACCTTAAAGCTGGTACCCTCGGGCTGAGAGACCTGCCCCCATTCCGCTTGATGCGCGCGGGTAGTCAGAGCCGCTGCCTGTCCAAATGCCGTGCCTGTAGAGGGAGCAAGCGAGGGGTGAAAGGCGGGATCGGAAGGAATGAGGCTGGGACGGGAAGCAGATAGACGAAGGGACAAGCGAGGAGGGGACGATGCAAAAGTCCCTCGGCAAAAGCTCCTATCCTTGTACATATATTGATGCAAAGGCTCAGAGGAGGGGCAGATAAGAAGAAGAAGAGAGCACGACAGGGAGGGAAAAAGGTGAATAGGAGAGAGGGCTGACGGGCAGAAGGAAGTAGGTCATACCCAAGGCAGCAGCATCGATGATCGAGCCCCCAGAAGCCCGGCATTTTGCATCCCACTGAGGAGGAGGAAGGGTCAGGGAGAGCCCCCGCTGGAGTTGGAGCTGTTGCTGTCGGAGATGATCCTGCTTCGAAGGAGAGGGAGGAAGTCGGAGGACGAGAGGAATGGAGGAGAGAAGGGAAAATAAGCGTCGTATGGTTTGTGTTGTGGAGAAGCCCGGCGCTTATCTCCCTATCCTCATTCCGTCCTCGTTATCCATGCTGACGCCTGTCTCCACTTTCGCGTTTCCCTCCCCCACTTTCTCCCTCCTTCCCTCCCTCCTTTCCTCCCTCCAACCCCTTTTGCTCGTTACCCGTGGTGTCTGCAACAGGGACTTGAGCGTCTCTCTTGAAACTGTTGCCTCCCTTCCCCCCTCGTCCATAGCCTCCTGGAGGAGTCGCATTTTTCGATCGTGGGCGAAAGGGTCTTCCAACAAGGAGGGAAAATGAATCGTAAGCGTCCAGTCCGCATTGGCCTGGAGGAAGGGAAGAAAGGGAGGAGGGAAAGAGGAAAGATGACGTGCTATAAACTTGCGTCTCGACGAACGTGGAGAGCAATACACAATATACGAGCTCAAATAAAAATTAGGGTAACCAAGCGGGAGCAAGAGAGACAGGAAGCATATCATTTACCTTGCAGTTGGGGTGCATTACATTGACCGTTGTGCCGACCGGACCTTCGGTGTCTTCTCTTGCGGCTAGGTCCTTGATGGGATCGTAGGAAGCGTTAGAGAGGCGCACACTCCACACGGAGGCCGTCGGGTACTGAGTAGGAAGGAAGGGAGTGAGATGAAATTAGATAGAGAAAAAGAAGAAATAGAAAATATAGGACGGGCCAGTGGAGGGACAAGCCTCTGTGTCCACTTCCCCATTCATTGCAGGGAGAAATAAGGGAAGGGAGAGAGAGAAGGAGAGGAGCTCGTCCGTGGTGCGAAGACGCCAGCACTGGGCGCGTGTTCGGAGAGGGAAGCATCCTACCTCGATGGCTGGGGTGATGGCACCCAAAAAAGGCGCCGGTGTGGTCGGAATCTGCCTTCCGCCCTCCTCTTTCCCTTCCTCCCTTTCTCCCTCCTCTCCCTCCACGCCCAAAGAGGAGACAGCTGGGTAGCCCCGCGGGCCTTGCATGCGACCGGAAACGGGAAGGGTGCTGCTACTGTCTCCTTTGAGCGAAGGCATGGTCCTGAAGCCGATTACCTGTCGAAACGCGAGGGAAAATTGCGCGAAGGGACGGATGAGGGAGAGCAAACAACGTCCGTGGTGAGCGGCACGACATCCGGGGGGAACCACCGAGTAACCTTCACTCTTTCCTCTCTTCCTCCCGCCCGTGGCTCGTCCTATTCCCTCACTCCCTCCTTCCCTCCCTCCTTCCCTCCCTCCCTCACATCTACCTTCTTGTTCAGTCTCAGCTCGAACGCGGCGGAGACGGGCCGATGGTCGGAGCCCGTGAGGGCGTCGCACAATTCGTAAGCGACGAGGGAGAGGGAGCCTCGGACGTCGGCCAGGGAGTGGAAGAGGATGCGATCCGTGTAGGAGGGGACTCGCTGAGACGGAGGAGGGCAGGGGGAGAGTGGGGAAATCATGCGGGAGGATAGAATGGGAAACAAGGGGGAAAGACAGGAGAAAGATTGACATGACGGTAGTCGGCTGGAAAGAAAATCAGGTCTCTGAAAGGACTCGATGCGTCGCTGCCCCTCTAATTGCCTCGCCCCTGCGAACGCCCTCCCTCCCTCCCTCCCTCC